>NC_057796.1:221047317-221306924 GCF_018294505.1 Triticum aestivum | reverse complement strand
TAGTGCTCGCCTAAGTTTGAAAAGTCCTACCGAGTGGTGAGCAACCCTCCCACTCGGAGGCTTAGCTGCAGTCCAGTACTCGCCTAAGTTTGAAAAATCCTACCGAGTGGTGAGCTACCCTCCCACTCGGAGGCTTAGCTCCAGTCCAGTACTCGCCTAAGTTTGAAAAATCCTACCGAGTGGTGAGAAACCCTCCCACTCGGAGGCTTAGCTGCAGTCCAGTACTCGCCTAAGTTTGAAAAATCCTACCGAGTGGTGAGCAACCCTCCCACTCAGGGGCTTAGCTACAGTCCAGTACTCGCCTAAGATTGAAACCCATCCATATCCGCAAGGACGACGAGGTGCAGGTCGACTGAAACCTTCTCCTTCGGAGCTGCGCCACAAATACAACGTGTGCTCCCTCCCTATCTGCAAGGATGACGAGGTGCAGGTCGACTGTGTCCTTCTCCTTCGGAGCTGCGCCACAAGTACAACGTGTCCTCCATCCTCATCTGCAAGGATGGTGAGGTGCAGGTCAACTGCAACCTTCTCCTCAGAGCTGCGCCATAAGTATAATAGCTGCATCTCAAGTACAAAGATTATTCCAATTGAAAATCTAATCCCACTCGAAGGCAAACACAAGCATATTCAGAGATAAACCAAGTTCAGATAAATCCTAAAGTTCCGGACGACGGATCAAAAGTATTCGAGCATCAGGCCCGAAGAAGTTTAACGATTACACAATCACTCGGCATTCCGAGGCAAATAAAGGTGGAGCATAATGTTTCTCGGTCACACATCAGCAGAAGGACTGGCTGGGTCGCAGAAACTGTCAAGGTCTATGCTGTCTGCAATGCGAGTGGTGGCGTCAAGGAAAGTGTCCATGAAGGATTGGAAGGTGTGCCTCTTTGTGTTAGCAACCTTGAGCTCCGCCGGCTTGTCTTCTTTGACGTCTTTGCAATGCACTCGGACCAAGGACAACGCGACATCAGCGCCACAGTGAGCAGATGACTTCTTCCACTCTTGTACTCGGTCAGGTATTTGATTCAGTCGATCCATCAGAGACTCGAGGTCTTGAGACAGTTCCGCCTGAGGCCAGAGTTCAGTATCAACCCGAGTCATCGCTGCCTTCAGGCGAGCAAGATAAGCAACCGCGCTGTCCATGCGAGATTCCAACCACAGCACATTCATCGCAACATCATCCTTGACTGGACAATTCATGGGATCGAGACCCGTCTCGACCCGCCCAGTTTCCGCTTCAAAGTCTTGGCAAAGCTCTACACAGTTGAGTAAATGGTGAGTCGATGATATAATCAAGCTTGACAGTCGACCGTAATAAGTCAGTCAATCAAAAGTACCTTCAAGTTTTAGGACCAGTTTTGCAGCAAGCTGGCCCAGATAAGACTCCAACTCGCCCTTCTTGGCCTTGAGGCTCCCAAGCTCGTCAGTTAGCCTGTCCTTGTCTTTCTTCAGTCGCTCGACCTCCCGATTGGCCTCAGAAACAGCAGTCTTCAGTTTGGAGTTCTCCTCTTCTAACTTGCCGACTAAAGCAAGCTTCTTGTCAGCAAGCGCCATTTTCTCTCGCGCTTCCTTCTGTGCAGCAGCAAGATCCAGATCCTTCTTCTCCAAAGCCTGCTTCATTTTCTCTGAAGAAATAACATTCTTCAGACGGGCTTGGAGTTGACGGTTTTCACTACATACATCTGCTCGAGTGGAGTCACTCGGTTCAAAAAATGGAAAGGAAAAGGGCCAGCAGTGAGAAAGACAATTGACGATTGGTTACCTCCCATGGCAGCTACTTCATCACGAGCAGTCTTGAGATTCTTCTTGGCCAATTCCAGATCAAGGTTGAGGCTGATTTGCTGCTTGTTCATCGTGGAAAGCTGAGCCCCAATATCACAAGATTTCTGCAGTATAAGCCATATCAGTTGACCGAGATAAAAAATACATCACAGTGATAGGTACTCTAAGACTACCATCGAATCAAACATTCAACGACAGTCTCGGGGACTACACCCAGTGGGTGCACTTGGCGTGCCCCCACTAGTTTGAATAAACACTCGACATGGCCTACCCAGCGCGAGAGTAAAAAAAAGCAGTTCTCAGACCATAGTCGACTGCCCGCAGTCAACCACGGTCTCGGGGACTACACCTAGTGGGTGCACTTAGCGTGCCCCCACTGGTTCTGATGTCATTCGACCTGGCCAGTCCAGACCGAGTGACAAAATTCAGATGCTCAGACCACAGTCGACTGCCCGCAGTCAACTATGATCTCGGGGACTACACCCAGTGGGTCCACTAAGAGTGCCCCAACTAGTTCAAAGATTCAATTCAAGATGACTCAAATTGACTCATGCAACTTCAAAACAGTCACACCCCAGTGGGTGACCGGATGAGAAATATGATCAATCAGAAATCAACTAACCTGGACATTGGTCTGCAGAGCAGCTCCGGCGTTGAAGGCCACCTGACTGGCCTCATGCACCACTTTCATTTGCCCCATCACAAGGTTCAACTGAAGAAGAGCTTCCTTGGCGGCAGACGGTGGGTCGTCCGGGGTTTGATACGCAGTGAAAAGCGATGATGGCAGAGCAGTCGGAGCAACCGCTGGGTCTGATGCGTGGAGTTGTATTGGTGCAGCAGAAGTCTGAGCAGCTGATCCTGATGGGCAATTAGTCAATAGCGAGATAGCGAAAGTGACGTTGGTACGTGCCGGATCTGTCGATCGCTCGACTGCCCTCCCAGGCATCTCAGTAGACTGAGGAACCTGGGCCTCAGGCGCTTTCTCGCTCAGTTCCTTGTCCCTCCTCCTCCTTCCCCTCAGCGGTACTTCTTCATCATCGTCCGGGAGCACAACAATGTCCCGTGGTGCTGCAACAAACAGAGAAAGTCAAAGAGATAGCTGACAAACAATCCAGTCGTCCAAATAAATTTGAGTCGGGCAGACTTAATGGCTTTGGAGGTAGCTGCGTTGTCGGTTTCCTCGTCGTCTGGGGTCTTGTCGATATCCATATCAGTCGCAGCCGAGGCCGGGCTGTAAAGGTTCATCATCCACTCGGTCAGTACAACAGAATCAGTCAGAACAAGAAAATACGGGGAGAACATTTACCCAGAAGCAACAGGAACGTCCATCTTGATTCTAGGCAAGGTCTTCCGTGCCGTCAAAGGATTGATCTTGGGCTGCTTGGTGACCTTCGCAGCCAATTCTGGAGTCGAAGACCAAGCGCGCTTTTGAGATGGAGCGCTCGAGGCCACAACCTTGCCGCGCCTGCCCGCGGGATCATGGTGCTGCTTGGATCGACGTTCGGAACGAGGTGGTGAGTCGGCTACCTCCTCGTCGTCCGACTCATCGCTCTCATCTTCATCATCGTCGGTTAGTGACTCCCATTCGCCGCTCTCCTCCTCGCTATCCTCGCCTCATGGTCCTGCTCCAGAGCTTGTTCGCCATTGGGCATTGAGTACATCTCTGTATAAATCTGCAAAACAAGGAGCCGAGTGGAAATCAGTCGGATCAACAAACAGTCAGAAAACACATCCAAATTCAATCAGTTGTAGTGGCCAAACCTTGTCTGGCTGGTTGCTGTCGCTGAAAGGGTTGACTCTCCTGGCGCCCCTGGGGTTGTCCTTGTTCCCGGTGATGCCCCTTAGCCACTGGGCCACTGTTTTGGCCGCCACCTCCTCCGGATGAACCCGAGCGGTATCACCAGCCCCGGAGTACATCCACATGGAGTGGTCACGAGCTTGGAGTGGTTGAATGCGCCGACTGAGGAACACCTCCAGCAGATCCATGCCGGTGACATCTTGGTTGATCAGTTGGACTACTCTCTCGACCAGCATGCCCGTCTCCGCCTTCTCCGCGGTGGTCACTTTCAACGAAGATGGAGTTTGAACATGATCAAAAGAGAAAGGGGAAGTCCAGTCGACTGGCCTAGGGTCACGATATCCTGGCAATAGAACCAGGTCGACTGCCAGCCCCTGACCGACTCAGGAAGAGTCATCGAAGGGAAGGAACTCCTCTTCCTCTTCTGAATACCCAGACCCCCACACATCTGGATAACATGGGTTTTCTCGTCGTTCGAGTTCGCTTTCTTCACTGTTTGGGAGCGGATGGTGAAAATGTGCTTGAAAAGACCCCAGTGCGGTCGACACCCCAGGAAATTCTCGCACATGGACATGAATGCGGCAAGATATGTGATGGTGGTGGGAGTGAAATGATGGAGTTGAGCCCCGAAGAAATTCAAGAAACCTCGAAAGAAGGGGTGTGGAGGAAGCGAGAAGCCGCGGCCGACATGAGTGGCGAGCAGAACACATTCACCCGGTCACGGCTGTGGCTCCGTTTCCCCCTCCGGCAGCCGTGCGGACTCATGAACGATCAGCCCTAACTCGGCCATATCGTCCAAGTTTTCCTGCCGAAGTGAGGATCGGATCCAATCTCCCTGGATCCAACCCGACGGCAGCCGAGCGCGATGAAGATCCCCGATTCGTCTTCTTGCTTTTCGCCGCCCCCGTCGCCTTCTTCGCGTGTTCCAGCGCCACCGTTTTCTCCTTCCCCATGGCGGCGGAGCGGCGGCGTCGAGAGTGGAGAAGCCGAACGAGGTAAAGGAGCAAGAGGAAGAAGATGGAGAATGGGCACGTACAGTGCGGACGCCTCGGCCTCGCCGCTTTTAAAGGCCTACTTCCGAGTGGCTGACGCGTGGGCCCGAACAATCCTGTCAAATCCCTTAACAGTCGCACACGGGATACGTGGCAAAAAAGGTGGCGCGGAAATCGAAATGTCCTACTTATCTACTCCGCTTACCACGGCGCGCTCCGCCTGGCGCGCTTCCACCAAAATTTTGAATCCCGCGAAATCCGGGATCCTCTACAACCGATCACGCCAAAGATTCCATGTCAAGGATAACACTCGACGGATGATGTTATAAAAACCAGTCGGTCATTTCTGAATCAATCAAGGCGACTGAAACAAAGCCGAAGTTCCAACAACTGGCATCATTTGGAGATGAAAGCAAGAGTCAAAGCAAGGTCAACTTCAACCTTCTTTTCACTCGGACCTCAATCCATTCGGGGGCTAATGATGAGGACATAGACCTAGGGTAGGGTAATAGGCCTGACCTATACGTCCTACCTAAGGTCCTTGTCTTAGAAGCAAAGAGGTTCAAGAGTAAATAGAGGGGACCCAACAACGGTGTCGAGTGCAATCCACTCGACCTACCATTCACTCGGAGACCCCCTCTTATTTAGGTCACTCGACCACTAAACCACTCGACATAAAGAAGACCTAAAGCCACTCCACGCAGCAACGGTCGGGCATTTACCCTTAGACTTAATAGTCATTTATAGCACTTTACTACAGACGTTACCTGTAACGCTCCTCTTTATGAACATTGAACCCTGTGTAACGGAGGGGAGTTGGGGTCCTGGCGCACTCTATATAAGCCACCCCCTCCTCTGGGACAAGGGTTCGCACCCCCTGTAACACACACGCATATAATCCAGTCGACCGCCTCCGGGCTCCGAGACGTAGGGCTGTTACTTCCTCCGAGAAGGGCCTGAACTCGTAAAACTCGTGCGTACAACTTCTCCATAGCTAGGATCTTGCCTCTACATCCTTACCCCCCATTCTACTGTCAGACTTAGAACCACGACACCCAGCATAGATGTCCTCAGGGATTTCAAATGCAGTGTTGATCTCAGGCCTCTTTCCTCCTTTCTGTGGCTTCTTTCCATCAGCCATTTTCTTCACATGAGGAATTTGAACAATTGAATTCTCTGAAGAAGTATGCAAACTTTCTTCGAGGAACGCTGCAAATGAGGTAAGTTGATGAGAACCTAGTGATTCAGCTGCGGACATGAGTACCTGTGAACAGAGTATAGTTGCGAGGAATTTGAAGAGGTCATATGCGTTCTCAGAAGATTTTTCAAAAAGAACAAGTTTGAGGAATTTGACCAGATGAGTCTTGAAAAATTTCACTAAACGTTCTTTGTCTTAGGTTCCAGAGTTGTATAGATCGAATATCCACACAATTGAGGAATCTTGAAGAAAAATTATTGCTTAGAGAAACGAATCAAGAACAGATGACATGTGAGGTTTTAGTGTGTGAAGATTTTGAAGAATAAACACCTTTGAAGATTTTGTAGAAATCATTTGAATCAAAGAGGGCAGTAAAAGTAAATTTTAATTACCCTGAACGAAGAACACAATAAACTGTGAGGTAGAGATGAGAAGTTTGTTTGTGCAGATCTACCACGCCCTAACTCGGCGGAGGAAGACGGCTACGGCGGCGGCGGAGTGAAGATTTCCGCGGCCAGCGCAAGTATGGCGGCGACGAGGCCGAGGGAGTGAAGCTCTTCCTCACCGGCGACGATGAAGTAGCGGCGGCGCTAGGGTTTGAGAAGCTCGAGCTGGAGAGAGGTCGGGCGGAGTAAAGGAAGTGAGGAAGGGGAGAGGGGGTATTTATAGCCACGGTGAAAAACTGTTCGCCCGAAGAAATTGGACGAATGTGCCCCTGACCCTTCTCATTCGCTTGACATGTGTCACCCACGTACTGAGAAGTGGATATCGTGTTAGATCGTGGGTGAATAGATAAGTATTTCGTGGGATGCGGAACGGTTTGAGAGGCAAAGCCGAAAATTTGGATAAGATAAGTTAAAAGTTCTATTCGCAAATTCTTCAGCTGACAAGGACACAGTGAAGATTTTGAACGAGTTTCAACTAGAACGCACATGAAGAATTTGTGAATAGGTTGGGTTGAGTATAGCATAGAGGGGGCTGGTCCGATCACATTCACTTAGCAGAAAAAAAACAACTTGAAGAATTAGCCATAAGTGAATGCTGTAGAGGACATAAACTCATATATATATATATATATAGCCAATGAAGAAAATCGACAGAGAAGGTGAAGACAATGCAAAGTTGAAGAACATGAACAACTGAGGAATTTCAAAAACCGAAAAAACTCAAATTGAAGATTTTCAACTTTTGTGGTGGCGTGACCCACCGTATAAGAATGATGATTTCAGACACCGCGTACAATTGTCCTAGGCCTCTGAAAATCAAATTCTTCATTAATTTCTTCACACTTAGAGTGTTATTCTTCATTGATTGAAGAAAGACGTTTCTTCATGTGTTGCACATCTAAGTCATCAATTTTGCATAAGTGTTAGGATGAGTGTCCTTTTCAAAGAACATTCAAAGATTCTAGGATATTTAGCTCACACCGCAACTTGCTAAATCTCTTCTCATCCATGGGCTTTGTGAAGATATCGGCTAGCTGTTCTTCAGTCTTCACATGCTCAATAGAAATGTCGCCCTTCAACACATGATCGCGAAGAAAATGATGACGAATCTGAATGTGCTTTGTCTTCGAGTGCTGAACTGGGTTGTGAGCAATCTTGATGGCACTCTCATTGTCACAGATGAGAGGCACATTCTTCATGTTGACGCCGTAGTCCTTGAGAGTTTGCTTCATCCACAGCAATTGAGCACAACAAGAACCAGCAGCAATGTACTCAGCTTCAGCAGTAGACAGTGATACGCAGTTCTGTTTCTTCGAGGACCAACAGACCAAAGATCGTCCGAGGAAATGACATGTACCAGATGTTGACTTGCGGTCCACACGATCACCAGCATAGTCAGAGTCAGAATATCTAATGAGATCAAAAGCCGAGCCCTTGGGGTACCATAATCCAAGTGTTGGTGTGTGAGCTAGATATCGAAGAATATGTTTCACAGCCTTATGGTGTGATTCCTTCGGTGTAGCTTGAAATCGGGCACACATGCAAACACTAAGCATAATATCTGGCCTAGATGCACATAAATACAGTAAAGAACCAATCATGGAGCGGTATACCTTTTGATCAAAGTCAATACCATTTTCATCAGTGCACCGGTGGCCATTTGTGGGCATCGGAATTTTGACGCCTTTGCAATCTTGTATGCCGAATTTCCTCAGTACATCCTTGAGGTATTTCTCCTGAGATATGAATATGCCATTGCGCTGTTGACGAATTTGAAGACCTAAGGAGAATTTCAACTCTCCCATCATAGACATTTGATATTCTTCCCTCATCATATAGGCAAATTCATCACTATAACGTTGGTCAGTACAACCAAAGATAATATCATCAACATATATTTGGCACACAAGCAATTCACCATCATAAGATTTAGTGAAAAGAGTAGGGTCGAGTGAACCGGATTTGAAGCCTTTCTTCATGAGGAACTCCTTCAAAATATCATACCATGCCCGAGGGGCCTGCTTGAGGCCATAGAGGGCCTTATTGAGTCTGAAGACTTTGTCAGGATGCTTTGGATCTTCAAAACCTGGGGGTTGAGCAACATATACTTCTTCCTCAAGCTTACCATTCAGGAATGCACTTTTCACATCCATTTGATATAAAGTGATATCATGATGGTTAGCATAAGCAAGTAATATGCGAATAGCTTCAAGTCTACCAACAGGTGCAAAAGTTCCATCGAAATCAATTCCTTCAACCTGTGTGTAGCCTTGAGCTACAAGCCGTGCCTTATTCCTCACCACAAGGCCATTTTCATCTTGCTTGTTGCGGTAGATCCACTTTCTGCCAATGATATTGTGCTTGCGAGGATGTGGACGTTTAACCAGTTCCCAGACGTTGTTGACTTCGAATTGATGTAATTCTTCTTGCATGGCTTGAATCCACTCAGGCTCCAGAAATGCTTCATCTACCTTAGTGGGCTCTGTGATAGCAACAAAAGCATAGTGCCCACAAAAGTTAGATAAATGTTAAGCTTTTGAGCGTGTGAGAGGACCTGGTGCTTCAATGTCATCGATGATCTTTTCAACTTGCACTTCTTTTGCAACACGAGGATGAGTAGGTTGTCGTCGAGGAATTTGATCAGCATTTTCTTCAGCACCATTTTCTTTAGCATTTTCTTCAGGTGCATTAGCTCGACGTTCTTCACGTTCTGGAATGAATTCTTCAGCAGATTCTTCGGTAGGAATGACATCCTCAGTAGCCTTGAACTTGATAGTTTCCTCAGGTGCTGGTTCATCTATCACAGAGGGTAGGAGCTCTCTTTGCGAGCCATTAGTTTCATCGAACCGCACATCTACAGTTTCAACAACCTTGTGAAGAATGTTGTTGAAGACTCTGTAGGTGTGCGAGTCCTTTCTGTAACCAAGCATAAAACCTTCATGTGCTTTCGGTGCAAATTTAGCATTGTGATGAGGATCTCTAATCCAACATTTAGCACCGAAGACTTTGAAATAACTCACATTGGGTTTCTTGTCAGTGAGGAGTTCATAGGCAGTCTTCTTGAAGAATTTGTGAAGATATACCATGTTGATGATGTGGCACGCAGTATAAATTGCCTCAATCCAAAAGTGACGAGGCGTCTTGTACTCATCAAGCATAGTGCAAGCCATCTCCACAAGAGTTCTGTTCTTGCACTCCACGACGCCATTCTGCTGAGGAGTATACGGAGCAGATAACTCATGAGTAATACCAAGTTCATCAAGATAGTCATCAAGACCAGAATTCTTGAACTCAGTTCCATTGTCACTTCTGATGTGCTTGATCTTCACACCAAAGTTGGTTGAATCCCTCGAGGAAAATCTTTGAAGACATCCTGCACTTCATGTTTGTAAGTAACAATGTGTACCCATGTGTATCGAGAGTAATCATCAACAATAACAAAGCCGTAGAGAGATGCGTCATTTGTGACTGCTGAGTAATGGTTAGGACCGAAGAGATCCATATGAAGCAATTCAAATGGTCGAGTAGTGGTCATGATAGTCTTCGCTGGATGCTTAGCCTTGGTCATCTTTCCAGCTTCACAAGCTCCACACAAGTGATTCTTGAGGAATTTGACATTATCAATGCTAATGACATGCTTCTTCTTCCCAAGCGTGTGCAAATTCCTCATGCCTGCATGACCCCATAGCCAGCCTTCTGAAGCTTTTGCAAGTAGGCACACGGCTGGTTGCGGTCCTGTAGAGAAATCAACAATATACAAGTCTCCTCTCCTAAAGCCTTCGAAGACTTTGGAATTGTCAGCTTCCATAACCACAACACAACGATACTTTCCAAAGACAACTACCATATCAAGATCACAAAGCATTGAGACAGACATGAGGTTGTATCCTAAGGACTCGACAAGCATGACTTTGTCCATGTGTCGATCCTTTGTGATCGCAACCTTTCCTAGACCCAATACCTGACTTTTGCCTTTGTCAGCGAAGATGATATGCTTCAGATGCGATGGTGATAAGGGACATCCATCAATAGATTCTTGTCACCAGTCATGTGATTTGTACATCCACTATCGAGGACCCACTCAGTGGCTTTGGGTTGATCATCCTGCAGATGAATTAGTGCAGCTTACGAACTTTATATACTTCATCAGTGAAGAATATGACATCACAATTCATCAGACCAATTTCATCAAGCAGTGCAATAGTTAAAAACAGTATGAGGACGTGAGAAATGAAAGTTCATTTCTTCATGATTAGCTTGCGTCCTTTCAGGCACTTTTCAGGTCTCCAGCAAATTCTTCAGATGTTAAAGTACGTCTGGAGACCTGACCCTGCATAAAAGATTAGTTCTTGTTCTTCACCACCCACATCTGAAGGGGTGGCAAAGAGTTCATCACTCTGCGAGCTCCATACGAGAAAGGTGGCATAGAAGCCAATCCATTTCGTTTCACATAAGAGGAGTTAGGGTAAGCATATGAATAAGCAGAGAAATTCTTCGAGGACTTATGAACATAATGATTAGAAGAATAATGCTCATATTCATAGCCCTTAGCTCTTCCCTGCGAAACAGAGTTGTTAGCACGATGATGTTCATATGAGAATTTTGATCCTTTTGAGGAATATGATGAATTTGGTCCATATGAAGAATTTGATCTGGGGTTCCTATTCTTCACAGGTGGTGTCATGAGGACATTCACCTGAAGACTTTCAAGGCACCTTTTGGGAACCCAGATTTTCTTCATAGGAGAACCGTTCCTGCAGTTAGTGCCAACATATCTAGCAAATACTTCACCATTCTGATTTTTAAACAGTTTATAGTTGGAGTCAAATGACTCATCAGAAGAATGAGAAGATTCACATGTAAAGCCAGATAAATTAGATGGATCAACTGGAGGTCCCTTTGCAACAACCCATGAGGTTTTGGGGTACTGCTCAGGCTTCCAATATGTACCATCAGCATTAAGTTTCCTCTCAAAGGCAATACCCTCTTTCCTAGGGTTCCTGTTGAGGATCTGCTTTTTAAGCACATCACAAAGAGTCTGATGCCCTTTGAGGCTTTTGTACATGCCTGTCATGTACAATTCCTTCAGCCCTGCATCGTCAGTGATACTAGCAATGTCCTCAGATGAGGAATTAGTGATAGCAGAGACAGTTGAAGAATTTGTAGCATTAGAAGAATTTGAACATTCAGGTGAAGAATTAGCAGATTCACGTTCAATGCATTTCAAACATGGAGGAACAAATTCTTCCTGAGGAGTGCTGATTTGTTGAGCAAGTAATGAATCACGCTCCTTCTGAAGATCTTCATAACTCACTCTTAGCTTCTCAAGATCTTGCTTTTTTGAAGAAATTCATAAGAAAGCTTCTCATGATCAGATAAGAGTGTGTTATGATGACCTTGAAGGTTATCAAACCTAGTCTGAAGTCTCTGAAGATTTTCAGTCAAGGTTTTAGTGCGATCCATTTCTTCACCCAACATATCATCGCTCTTATTTAGCATGTATTGAACTTTTTCCAAAGCTCTTTGTTGTTTAGTGGCAAGGGAAGCAAGTTTGACATAGCTGGGTCCAAATTCATCATCACTTGACTCGGATAGGTAGCATTCAGTTACCTCAGCACTTTTTGCCATAAGGCATGATGAAGAGGATGATGATTCTGGTTCGAATGTCATCGCTTTGAGAGATTCCTTGAAGTCCTCAATCCAAGGATCATGACGGGTTCGATGACCTTCATAGACCTTAGAGAGATGGTCCCAGATAAGCTTCGCATGATTGAGATGCATGATGTTCCTGAACTGATTTTGAGACAGACAAGAGCAGATGACGTCCTTCGCCGTGAGGTTGAGAAGAGTGTACTTGCGAATGTCATCAGCTTCCGCTGTCTTGCACAGATCGGTAAGACCAATCTCAGTGACGGTCCACAGTTCGCTGTTCATCGCCATGAGGCGCTTCTTCATCATGGCCTTCCACTTGGGATACTCGTGACCGCCAAAGATGGGGCATGTCACTTTCTTCATACCTGCGGTTGACATAACTAAAACTCCAGGCGGTTAAACCAAAATCACACAGAACAAGGGAGTACCTTGCTCTGATACCAATTGAAAGTGCATTATATCGACTAGAGGGGGGTGAATAGGCGATTTTTATGAATTCTTCACTGAGGAATTTGCTAGTGAGGAAATTCCTTAGCGAAGAACTACTTGCAGCGGAATAAGTACTCAAAAGTATGCATAGCAGAACACAAGCATGGTCATCATGATGAAATGAAGACAAGCACAGAGTACAAAAAGCGTAAACACAGGATGAAGACAAACAGACTGAAGAAATTGAACTGAGGAGATTGAGAAAGTCTTCAGTCAAAGTCTTCAAACACAGATATGAACAAGTGCACAACACAGTTATGAGGAAATGAAAGATTTGAGGAAATAGAACCAGTTGGCTTGGTGAAGACAATGATGTGGTAGACCAGTTCCAACTGCTGTCTCAGTTGTACATCTGGTTGGAGCGGCTAGGTATTTAAACCTGAGGACACATAGTCCCGGACACACAGTCCTCACCGTATTCTCCTTGAGCTAAGGTCACACAGACCTCGCCCAATCACTCGTGGTAAGTCTTTAGGTGACTTCCGAACCTTCACAAACTCGGTCACTCGGCGATCCACAATTCCTCTTGGATGCTCTAGACCATGACGCCTAACCGTTTGGAAGAAGCACAGTCTTCAACGGTAACAAGCGTCGGATCCATGCAGGATCAATCTCTTCAGTGATGCTCAATCACTTTGGGTTTGTAGGTGTTTGGGTTTGGGTTTTCCTCACTTGATGATTTTCGCTCAAAGTCCTCGGAGGATGGGATGCTCTCAAATGACAAGTGTCAGTTTCTCTTGAAGCAGCCAACCAGCTAGTGGTTGTAGGGGGCAGCTATTTATAGCCTAGGGAGCAGCCCGACATGATAAGACATAAATGCCCTTGAATGATATGACCGTTAGGTGGATAAGACATTTTGGGACAGCTGGCGCGTAGCACAGCAACGGTCGGAAATTTGAGTATCAAATTCCTCAGGGCTATCATGTTCCTCACTGTGTAGGCAATTCGCACTGGCGAATTCCTAACTCCTCAATCAGAACAAATTCCTCAGAGACCAAAAGAACTTCGTCTCTGTCACTGAAGAATATGACTGAACTGTATGAGATTTCTGGCTTCACTCGAAGGGATTGGTAGGTGTAGGATTTTGAGTTGAGCATCACATGGAAATTTTTCCTTAGTATTTCCTCGACCCCCTTTAAAAGTACGGTGTTTCCTATGACTCAAGAAAGAGAAAATGAAACTACGAAAACAAAAGTCTTCATGCTTCATGTTCCTCAAATGAATACCAAGTCTTCAAGGTCACACCAATTTCTTCACTTTCAAAGTCTTCAAAAAGTCTTCAGAAATCCAAAGTCTTCAGTCGAAGAACTTCATTTTTAGGGGTCGACTTTCACTGTAAATATCAAACTCCTCATAGACTTAACCTATAAGTCTTCAATACACCAAAAACACTAAGGGCACTAGATGCACTTACAAAGTGTTATGTGGGTGGACCGGAGCTATGGTATCGTTCTTACTTGAACAAACACCTACTTATGATTATACCTTCCATACAAGCATCCGCAAATACAAGAGAAGTAATAAAGATAAATCTAAACATAGCATTAAACATACGGATCCAAAACAGCCCCTCACGGAACAATTCATAAATTGGGGTTTAGGTTTCAGTCACTCGTGCAACTCATCATCTACAAACTAATTCCACGATGTCATCCCATAGGCCCAAAGATGGCAAAGTGTCGTGTAGTTGACATTCACATAACACCACTAGAGGAAGAACAAAACAACATAATACCAAAACATTGAACGGTGATCAACTTCGCATGACTACTAATAACAAGACATCTCTCATGTCCTCAAGAACAAATAGAACTACTCACAACTCATAATATTGAACATGTTCAACAGGTGTAAATATGCAATCAACAATATGGACATAATGATATATTCCACCAAGTAAACCAACTAGCATCAACTACAAGATGTAATCAACACTACTAGCACCCTCAGGTACCAATATGGGGTTTGATACAAAGATTGAACACAAGAGATGAACTAGGGTTTGGAGATGAGATGGTGCTAGTGACGATGTTGATGAAGGTGAAGCCTCCCACGATGAGAGGAATGTTGGTGATGATGAGGGCTTCGATTTCCCTCTCCTGGAGGGAAGTTTGCCTAGCAGAATCACTCCGCCAGAGAGCAAGAGTGCTCCTTGATGCATCCATTTTGCACCATGTTTTCCTACTGTTATTTACAATGTTTTTATGCATAATAATGCTTTATGGAGTAATTCTAATGCCTTTTCTATCATAATATGCTAGGTTTACACAAAGAGGGAGAATACCGGCAGTTGGAATTCTGGACCTGAAAAGCTACGTCAAGACACCTATTCCGCACATCACCAAATAAGCTGAAAATTTACGGAGAATTATTTTGGAATATATGAAAAATACTGGAGCAAATAACTACTGGAGGGGGCCACCTGGTAACCACAAGACACCAGGGCACGCCAGGCCCCCAGGCGCACCCTGGTGGGTTGTGGCCAGGCCAGCCCAGCTCCGGTGCCCATCTTCTGGTACTTAAGGTCTTTTGAACTAGAAAAAAATAAGGACATGACTTTTTGGATGGAGCGCCGCCATCTCGAGCCGGAACTTGGGCAGGAGCACTTTTGCCCTCCCACGGAATGATTCCGCCGGGGGAACTTCCCTCCCGCAGGGGGAAATCAAAGCCATCGTCATCACCAACAACCCTCTCATCTATGGGAGGCCAATCTCCATCAACATCTTCAACATCACCATCTCCTCTCAAACCCTAGTTCATCTCTTGTATTCAATCTTTGTACCGGAACCTCAGATTGGTACCTGTGGGTGACTAGTAGTGTTGATTACATCTTGTAGTTGATTACTATATGGTTTATTTGGTGGAAGATTATATGTTCATATCCATTATGCTATTTAATACCCCTCCGATATTGAGCATGAATATCATTTCTAAGTAGTTACTTTGTTCTTGTGGCCACGGGAGAAATCATGTTGCAAGTAATCATGTGAACTTGATATGTGTTCGATATTTTGATGATATATCTGTTCTGATTCCCTTAGAGGTGTCATGTGAATGTCGACTACATGGCACTTCACCATCTTTGGGCCTAAGGGAATGCATTGTGGAGTAGTTATTAGATGATGGGTTGCTAGAGTGATAGAAGCTTAAACCCTAGTTTTTGCGCTACTTCGTAAGGGACCTATTTGGATCCAAATGTTTAACGTTATGGTTAGATTTTATCTTAATACTTATCTCATAGTTGCGGATACTTGTGAGGGGGTTAATCATAAGTGGGAGGCTTGTTCAAGTAAGAACAACACCCAAGCACCGGTCCACCCACATATAAAATTATCAAAGTAGCGAACGCAAATCAAACCAACATGATGAAAGTGACTAGATGAAATACCCGTGTGCCCTCGAGAATGATGGCTCGAGTTCGCGTCAGTATTTCCCCGAGGAGAAAGGGATGATGCAACATAGCTTCGGTAAGTATTTCCCTAGGAACAGTGATAAAACCAAGGTTATCGAACCAGTAGGAGAACCAAGCAACACTATGTAAACGGTACCTGCACACAAAGAACAAATACTTGCAACCCAACGCGTAAGAGGGGTTGTCAATCCCTCTTGGGTAAAAGATAGATTGGTTTGTATGATTTTGGATAAATAGATCTCGTGGAAATGCAAAAAAAATAACAAAAAATTGCAGCAAGGTATTCTTGGGTTTTTGGAATAATAGATCTGGAAGCAAAAGCAAATAAAAATAGATCTCAAAGGCAAATATGATAAAGAACAGAGTCGGGGGCCGTAGATTTCACTAGTGGCTTCTCTCGAGAAAAATAGCATACGGCGGGTAAACAAATTACTGTCGGGCAGTTGATAGAACTTCAAATAATTATGACGATATCCAGGCAATGATCACTATATAGGCATCATGTCCAAGATTAGTAGACCAACTCCTCCTGCATCTACTACTATTACTCCACACATCGACCGCTATCCAGCATGCATCTAGTGTATTAAGTTCATGGAGAAACGGAGTAATACAATAAGAACGATGACATGATGTAGACAAGATCTCACTATTGCAGGATGCTGCTAACGCGACACTACGATCAGAGACCCTTGGACGAAACTGTGTGCGATGCAATAATCGCAAACGGTGGTGTAAAATAACCATCAAAAAAAGGTGCAAACCGTTTGCGATGGCGGGCACATCAAACACGGTTCAGATTTTAGTTGCGTGTGTGATGCTGAGCATACGATTGATCCATACGAACAGTTTGCAATTAGACAAAACAACAGAAACGGGCAGACATATCAATGTGTGTGCGATATACGACATACAGTTCGCTCCAGTGAACTATTTGCGACGATCGAGGTGAACACAAACAATTCGGTGTAACAAGATGTGTGTGATACCCGGCAAACAGGTCGGTAATCAGAATTGTGTGCGATCATTATAGACAGCCCATACAGATTTTTTTTGAATTGTGTGCTTGTCAGGGCAGACAGTTCAACAAACCAACCTGTGGGCGATAATGTAGAAGATCTCTGTCGAATACTTATTACTAACCGTCTGTGATGAGATTGACAGGATAAACAAAGATAATAAACTAATATGAGCGAACGGAAATAGAGATATGTACAGTCTGCTTAATTTAGTCCTTCTTCTTCTTGTTGTTGTTGTTGGATGGCCCCGCGACATCATCTTGGCGAGGACACTTCTTGCCGCTGACGGTTGGCTTTTCATCGCCGCCGCCGTCGTCATCTTCGTTGCTGTTGTCGTCGTCCTCCTCCTTGTTCGACCATTCCTCCTCCTCATCATCGTCGTCCTCTTCTCCGTCCTCCGATGGCTCCTCGTCCGTCGGGTTGTCGTGTGACGACTCCGGAGGCGGCGTCCCTTCCATGATCCGGATATAATCGAGGTCTGGGCTCGATGCTGGATCCATGGAAGACTAGTAACATGCATATGTTACTAGTCTATGTTACTATCTCTATAGTGCATAGTATCATAGATTAGTATCACAGGTGGTCTCATTTATTGCCATGCATGACACATAGTAGCATAACATTAATTATGTTACGGTATCTACCTATGCTACTATAACTATCTCTCTCTTCTTTAATTGCCTGCCACATAAGCATGTTTACGAGTTCCAAGTGCATGATACTACTTATGTTACCCCCACTATGGCCAACCTTAGGCCACCTCCAACGCTAACCCCCAAGCCGGGCACCGTAACTTTTCGCGGATTGGTGAAGAACAGTCCGCGGACACTGACGCGGGAACCGGCAATCCAACCGTGCCAGTATACATTTCAAATCAGATTTCAACAAAACGGATGAATTTCATATAAACCTAGCCACCGCATCTATGAAACAACTTCTGTGAAGGGCAACAATGCATCAGAGAGATATAGCCACCGCCACTTCATCCAGCAGAGAGGGACAAGAAGATCCATAGAGGAGGAACCCAACAAATCCTTCTCGTTTAATTCTCTTCCCATCGTACTCATTTTCATTTCATCATCACCATTGTTACAAGTATTCCAAGTTGTAAGACCAGGGCTTATAGCTCTATTCATACTCATTCGAGTTGTTGAATCATTCATCTTATTGTGGATCTGGTATTACCGATATGATTTTGACGGATTTATTTTCTATGATGGTTGATTATTCTCTCATGATGTGTGAGTACCCCCCTAGGTGTGGTAAATGTAGGCGAATGGTACGATTAATTTGTGCCTATGGTATATGTCGTCATTTGTATTTGTAGTCTTATGATTTTTCTAGTAAGTTGTTATACTATGGTGAACGCTATGCATGTTGTCCAATTTGAGGATAAAGCAACATGGTCACAAGATCTACATAGGTAACACATATTGTTTAGGAAATATGCGACCTCTAACGTGACAAGTGGAGACATCTATGAGGATCAAAGACAACATGAGATAATGGTGATCCATTAAACTTAGTGCATGATTCCAGTTTAACGATCTTAATTGTGCAGACGACCATGCTGCGACAACGTCGAAGCTGTTGGAAATATGCCCTAGAGGCAATAATAAATGGGTTATTATCACATTTCCTTGTTCATGATAATCGTTTATTTTCCATGCTAGAATTGTATTGATCGGAAACTCAAATACATGTGTGGATACATAGACCACAAGATGTCCCTAGTCAGCCTCTACCGGACTAGCTCGTTGATCAAAGATGGCTATGGTTTCCTAGCCATGGACATGAGTTGTCATTTGATAACGAGGTCACATCATTAGGAGAATGATGTGATGGACAAGACCCAAACTATAAAGGTAGCATCTGATCGTATCAAGTTTATTGTTATCGTTTTCTGCATGTCAAGTATACATGTTCCTATGACCATGAGATCATGCAACTCACAGACACCGGAGGAATACCTTGTGTGTACCAAACGTCGCAACGTAACTGGGTGACTATAAAGGTGCTCTACAGGTATCTTCGAGGGTGTCTGTTGAGTTGGCATGAATCAAGACTGGGATTTGTCACTTCGTATGACGGAGAGGTATCTCAGGGCCCACTCGGTAATCCAACATCACAAGAAGCTTGCAAGCAATGTGACTAATGGGTTAGCCACGGGATCTTGTATTACGGAACAAGTAAAGAGACTTGCAAGTAACGAGATTGAACTAGGTATGGAGATACCGATGATCGAATCTCGGGTAAGTAACATACCGATAGACAAAGGGAACTACATACGGGATTAGCTGAATCCTTGACATCGAGGTTCGAACGATAAAGATCTTTGTAGAATATGTAGGAGCCAATATGGGAATCCAGGTCCCGCTATTGGTTATTGACCGTAGAGGTGTCTCGGTCATGTCTACATAGTTCTCAAACCCGCAGGGTCTACACACTTAACGTTTGGTGACGATATAAGTATAGTTGAGTCATTATGGTGGTTACCGAAGGTTGGTCGGAGTCTCGGATGAGATCCCTAACATGACGAGGAACTCCGGAATGGTCCGGAGGTGAAGATTGATATATTGGACGAAGGGTATTGGAGTCCGGAAGTGTTCCGGGGGTACCGGGTGATGACCAGCATGACCGAAAGGGGTTTCGGGGGGCCCCAGCAAGTGTTATCATACAAAATTTTCTCTTCATGATCCACATGCACAAAAGTTTTATAATCTTCCAAGATAGTGGGATTAACATCAACTAAAGTCATGACCTCTCCAAACCCACTTTTATCAAAAATTTCATAAGATTGGACACTCTCCAAATATGTGGGATTATTTTTACCTAAAGTTAACACTCTTTCGAGCCCACTTTCAATATTATTGCAAATATTATTATCAACGACATATTCATGATGAGGCTTAAATAAATTTTCAGAATCATAAGAAGCATTATCACCCCAATCATGATCATTGCAATAAGTAGTAGGCATAGAAAATTAGCATCCTCAAGCTTGGGGTTTTGCATATTATTAACACAATTGACATTAATAGAATTTATAATAACTTCATTGCAATCATGATTTTCATTCAAGGAGCTATCGTGAATCACTTTATAAGTTTCTTCTTTTAACACATCATCACAATTTTCAGATTCACGAATTTCAAACAAAATTCATAAAGATAATCTAGTGCACTCAACTAACTAGCAATTGGTTCATCACAATTGGATCTTTTAAAAAAATAGCTAGTGGATAAGGATCCATAAGTTTTTTTGTTTTCAGATTTTCAATAAACATACAATTATGGCAAACAAACAATCAAAGCAACAAAGTAAAACATTTTTGTGTTTTTTTGATAAAATGTTTTAGAAGTAGGGGAGATGAAAACGAGACGCAAATGGCAAATAAAGTAAATAGCAAGGAGAAGAGAGCTTATGAGTAGGTACTTGATAGATGTTGATGATGTCTCCCCGACAACGACGCAAGAAATTCTTCCTGTTACTTGTAATATGCGTTGGTATTTCACTAAAGAGGAGGGGATGATGCAATATAGTAGAGGTAAGTATTTTCCTCAGTTATGAAACCAAGGTTATCAATCCAGTAGGAGAACCAAGTAACACTATGTAAACAACACCTGCACACAAACAACAAATACTCCCAACCCAACGCATGAAGGGGTTGTCAATCCCTCAACGGTACTGAGATAGATTAAATTGTATGTGATTTGATAAATATATCTAACTATAACATAAAATAAATAAAATAAAATAAAATTGCAGCAAGGTATTTTAAAGATTTTTATATGATAAAAGATAGACCCGGGGGCCATAGTTTCCACTAGAGGCTTCTCTCGAGAAAATAGCATACGGTGGGTAAACAAATTACTTTTGGGCAATTGATGAAAAAGAAAATAATTATGATGATATCCAAGGAAATGATCATGTATATAGGCATCACATCCAAGATTAGTGGACGAAACAATTATGCATCTACTACTATTACTCCACACATCGACCGCTATCCAGCATGCATCTCGTGTATTAAGTTCATGGAAAAATGGAGTAGTGCATTAGGCAAGAAGACATGATGTAGACAAGGTAAAATCATGTATGAATAAACCCCTTGTTACCCTTAATAGCAACGATACATGCATGTCATGTCTCCTTCTGTTGCTGAGATTGAGCACCGCAAGATTGAACCCATCACAAAGCACCTCTTCCCTTGGTAAGAAAAATCAATCTACTTGGCCAAACCAAACCAATAAATCAGAGAAGAAATACGAGGCTATAACAATCATGTATAAAAGAGTTCAGAGAAGAATCAAATAATATTCATGGATAGATATGATCATAAACTCATAATTCATCGGATCCCAACAAACACACCGCAAAAAGAAGTTACATCAAATAGATCTACAAGAACATCAAGGAGAACATTGTATTGAAGATCAAAAAGAGAGAAGAAGCCATCTATTTACTAACTACGGACATGTAGGTCTGTGGTAAACTAATCACGCATCATTGGAGGGGCAGCAAGGATGATGAAGAACCCCTCCGTGATCGTTGCCCCCTCCGGCAGAGTGCCGGAAAAGGCCTCTAGATTGGATCCCGTGGTTCTGGAACTTGCGGCGGCGGAAAAAGTGTTTCGTCGATTCCCCTAGGGTTTTTGAGATTTTAGAGTATTTATAGAGGCGGAGGTAGGTCAAGACGGTGCCTGTGGGCCCCACTACCCATCAGGGCGTGCCAGAGGCCCCTGGCGCGCCCTGATGTCTAGTGGGCCCCACCCTCATCTTCTCATGTACTCCAGAAGCTTCTAGGGTCTCTTATCACCAGAAAAAAATCTTCAAAAAGTTTCATGCCATTTGGACTTCGTTTGGTATTAGTATTCTGCAAAGTAAAAAACAAGCAAAAAATAGCAACTGGCACTGGGCACTAGGTTAGTCCCCAAAAATGAAATAAAGTTGCTACTAAATGTATATAAACCATGCAAGATTGATACTTTAATAGCATGGAACAATAAAAAATATAGATATGTTGGAGACGTATCACCATGCAGCAAGAAGAAGGGTCGACGGCGAGCAGGCAGCACTGCAAGTAAGCAGTGAAGGTTTCAACTTGGAATAGTGGAAATGTGGCTTTTGTCGGGTGGAGGGGGTGGGGAGCTAGATATTTCTGCGGTTGCCAAATTTTTTCGCTCGGTGCCACGAGAAACTGGCGCACAAGTGTGGTTGAAGTGCGGGTGGTGGAGTGTAGACGACGAAGCTTGCGAAGTAAGCCTTACATGAGGGTGCGCCAAGATATTTTATATCGCGTTGCACACGATTCTTGTTAATAAACTGTTTGTGGTGTACCTGATTTTTTCATTCTGATTTGGAAGACAAAATGGTGTTACGAAGGGAAAGGACGGTGTTTGAATTGCTAGAACATTTATCTGCAGTGAACATGCAACTATAGGAGTGTCGTGTTAAAATTTGGAATTATTCAGGGTTCGTTTGGACTTGTTTATGCATTAATTGAGTTTATAGGCATTTAATATGCATAATTCAAATTTGAACCACAAGCACATGCAAGAAATGAGTTGAAAATTCATATATGTGTCCCTGGGTGAATGTTTAGGTCCCATGCAAGAAATGGGAATGAATTTCAAACATCTGGGCAACGTGGCTCAGCCGGAAACATTGAGAAACTTGGTTTTAAAATTCATGTAAACCCAAAACTCGCCTAAAAATCACGAAACTTGTCATGCTGTCATGACATGGCACCAACATGCCGTGGTAAATTTTTTGTCCGATTTGAGACGAGTTTTGGTATAAGCTTCTTATAAACTGGAGCTTCTCTCAAGAAGTCTCATGGTTCTGAGAGGGGGCGTGTCACATCTATGTGCGAAACGGCATACACTGCCTCTTCCCGCCTTGATTTTTTAACAGAGGCAACATAGACCAATAGGAGTATCGTGCTAAATTTTGGAATTAATTCGGGTTCGTCTGGCCTTATTTATACATTAATTGAGTTTTCTAGGCATTTAGTGTGCATAATTCAAATTTGAACTACATGCACATGCTCGAGTGCACCAAAGTTGGTTGAAAAATCATATGTGTGTCCTTAAGTGAATGTTTAGGCCCCATGCAAGAAATGTGAATGAATTTCAAACATCTGGGTGTTGTGGCACGTTCGAAAACATCGATAAACTTGGTTTTTAAGTTCCCGTAAATCCAAAACTCTCTTGAAAATCATGAAACTTGGCATGGTGTCATGACATCGCACCATCATGCTATGGTAAATTTTGTGTCCAATGTGGGACAAGTTTTGGTATAAGCTTCTTGCAAACCGGAGCTTCTCTCATGAAGGCTCGTGGTTCCAAGAGGGAACATGTCACCTGTGTGTGCAAAACGACATACGTTGCCTCTTCCTGACTTGATTTCTTATAGAGGCAACATAGACCAATAAGAGTTTTGTGCTAAATTTTGGAATTATTCAGGGTTCGTTTGGCCTTTTTTATACATTATTTGAGTTTTCTAGGCATTTAATGTGCATAATTCAAATTTGAACTACATGCACATGCTTCAGTGCACCAAGATGGGTCAAAATATCATATTTGTGTCCTTGGGTGAATGTTTAGGTCCCATGCAAGAAATGGGAATGAATTTCAAATATCTGGGCGTCGTGGCTCGACCGAAAAGATTGAGAAACTTCTGGGCGTCCATTAACCATTGATGACCCACAAGTATAGGGTATCAATCATAGTCCTTTTGATAAGTAAGAGTTTCGAACCCAACGAGGAGCAGAAGGAAATGACAAGCGGTTTTCAGCAAGGTAATTTTTGCAAGCACTGAAAGTCGGTAACAGATAGTTTGATAGCAAGATAATTTGTAACAAGTGACAAGTAGAAATAGTAACAATAGGTGCAGCAAGGTTGCCCAATCCTTTTTGTAGCAAATGACAGGCCAAAACATGCTCTTATAGTAAGAAAAGCGTTCTTAAGGACACACGGGAATTTCATCTAGTCACTTTCATAATGTTGGTTTGTTTTGCGTTCGCTACTTTGATAATTTGATATGTGGGTGGACCGGTGCTTGGGTGTTGTTCTTACTTGAACAAGCCTCCTGCTTATGATTCACCCCCTCGCAAGCATCTGCAACTACGAAAGAAGAATTAAGATAACAATCTAACCATAGCATTAAACGTATGGATCCAAATCAGCCCCTTACGGAATAGCGCATAAACTAGGGTTTAAGCTTCTGTCACTCTACCAACCCATCATCTTGTAACTACTCCACAATGCATTCCCTTAGGCCCAAAGATGGTGAAGTGTCATGTAGTCGACATTCACATAACACCACTAAGGGAATAACAACATACATATCATCAAAATATCGAACGAATATCAAATTCACATGATTACTTGCAACATGACTTCTCCCGTGGCCTCAAGAACAAGGGCAACTACGCACACAACATATGCATGCTCAAGATTAGAGGAGTAATAAATATCATAATGGATCTGAACATATAATCTTCCACCAAATAAATCGGCTAGCATCAACTACAAGATGTAATCAACACTACTAGTCACCCACAGGTACCAATCTGAGGTTCTGGTACAAAGATTGAACACAAGGGATGAACTAGGGTTTGAGATGAGATGGTGTTGTTGAAGATGTTGATGAAGATTGGTCACCCAAAGATGAGAGTGTTGTTGGTGATGACGATGGCTTCGATTTCCCCCTCCCAGAGGGAATTTCCCCCGGCGCAATCGCTCCGCCAGAGGGCAAAAGTGTTGCTGCCCAAGTTCCGCCTCGAGACGGCAGCATACCATATTGAAAGTCCTCTCCTTATTTTTTCTAGGTCAAAGGACCTTATATACTAGAAGATGGGGACCGGAGGTGGGCCAACCCACACTACCCATCAGGGCGAGCCTGGAGGGGTGGCGCGCCCTGGTGCCTAGTGAGCACCCGGGTGAACTCCTCCAGTATCTCTTTTCTCCAATATTTTTTAAATATTACAAAATAATTCTCCGTAAAATTTCAGCTCATTTAGAGATGTGCAGAATAGGTATCTCTGACATAGCTTTTTCAGGCAGAGAATTCCAGCTACCGGTGTTCTCCCTCTTTGTGTAAACCTTGCATATTATGAAAGAAAAGGCATTAGAATTACTCCACAAAGTGTTATAATGCATGAAAACACTATAAATAACATTAGGAAAACATGATGCAAAATGGACGTATCAACTCCCCCAAGCTTAGACCTTGCTTGTCCTCAAGCGAAAGCAGATCTCAAAAATCATGTCCACTGTAAGTGCATCTAGTGCCACCCCTAGTTGGTTTTGGAGTATTGAAGACAAACCTGGTTGAGGGACTAATGTGTTTGTGAGAATTGCAAGATAACACAGGTAGTAGTCCCTCATTGATTCGGTTTACCTACCGGAGATGACCCCTAAAAATGTGTGAAGACATTGAAGAAAATGGTGGTATGTGACGATATTCACAACGAAGATTATGACTCGAGAAGACATTCACGTGAAGACTATGGAGTGCGAAGACATAGCTGTTTTGTAGTTTCCTTTTCTTCTTTGTTGAGTCATAGGAACAACCGTACTGTTAAGTGGGGTCCAAGTGAACAAAGTCAGAGTGACGGAAGTGATGCTCAACCAAATCCTAAGTCTTCGAGCAAAGACAATGAGAGCAAATCTTATCCAAAGCTGGATGAGTCAGCTTTACTTGTAGCCCAAGTTAAGCTGCCGCGTGTGTTTGAAATCTGACCGTTGGAACACGTGTCAGTTCCTTAGTGACCCAGGGTCATTTCGGACAAATTAGGTCGGGTTGCCTAGTGGCTAATAAATAGCCCACCCCCTACACCATAAATTGGTGGCTGCTCAGAGTTAGTGCACGGCTTTTGTCATTTGAGAGCAACCCACCTCCGAAGCGTTTGAGAGAGAGATCCTTGCGGGGACGAAGCCCAAAACACCCAGAGCCCAAAGAGTGTTTGGCATCACTAAAGTCTTTCTGTCTGCGTGATCTGAAGACTTGTTACACTTGATGACTGTGAATCCTCCAGCCGGTTAGGTGTTGCGTTCTGAGCATCCAAGAGTCATTGTGGATTGCCGGTGAACGAAGTCTGTGAAGGTTCGGAATTCTACCTTGAAGACTTACCAGAGTGATTGGGCGAGGACTAAGTGTCCTTAGCTCAAGGGGAATAAGGTGAAGACGCGGTCGTCTGAGTTGAATCTCAGCCTCCCTAACCAGACATACAATTGTCACAGCAACTGGAACTGGTCCAACAAATCCTTATCCTCACCAAGCAACTGCTTGCATTATCTGTTTGACTTCACTGTGTGACGACCATTGTTGTTTGGCTTCATACTATCTTCCATCCTGATCCATACTACCTAGCTGCTAATAGTCTTCGTGCTTTAGCTTCATTACTTGCTTGACTATGGCTTGTCTAGTGTAGTCTACCTTCCGCTGCATGTCAATAGGTTCATTTCTATCGTTTGTCTTTGAAAATCCCATGTTTTGAAGAATTTCATAAAAATCGCCTATTCACCCCCCCTCTAGTCGATAACTAGCACTTTCAATTGGTATCAGAGCAAGGTACTCCCTTGTTATGTGTGATTCGGTTTAACCACCTGGAGTTTTAGCTATGTTGACTGCAGGGATAATCAAAGTCTCCGCTGCGTGCCCTGTCATCAATGGCAATGATTACCCCTACTGGAAGAATAAGATGCGCATGTATCTTGAAGCCATTGATGTCGATCTATGGTATGTCGTCAACAACGGCGTTCCCAAGACTGGTGAAGGTGTCACCCCTGCTGATGTCAATAAGTTCGTTCAACTAGATTCTACTGCCAAGAACATCATCTGTGGTCATCTGACCAAAGGACAGTATGGCCGTGTGAGTGCTCTGGAAACATCCAAGCTAGTCTGGGACTGGCTCTCCAAGGTCAACGAAGGCGTCTCAACCCAGAGAGATCAAAGGATCAGTGTCCTTTGCAACCTCTTCAACCGCTTCCAGAGAAATGACAATGAGAATGTCCAGCTCACGTTTGATTGCCTCACTGATATCACAAATGAGCTTCATGCTCTCGGCGCCACTGAGATCACCAAGCATGAAATCGTCAAGACACTCCTGAGATCACTTGACAGCTCATTTGACACCCTAGCCCTGATGATACAAGAACGCCCTGACTTCAAGACTCTCGATCCGTCTGACATACTCGAGAGGCTCAACACACATGAGTTCCAGTTATCTGAGAAAAGAGATATCTATGGTACTAACTATGGACGTACTCGCGCCTTGAAGGCAAATGTTGTTTCCTCATCTAAAGAAGAATCTGACTGCAGTTCTGGGGATCCTGAAGACATTGGAATGGAGCTTGCTATGCTTGTGAAGAAGTTCCAGAAATTCACCAAGAAGAAAGGCTTCAGAAAGTCTTCAAGATCCAGCTCGAGAAATGATGGAGCTTCTACTCATGACCACAAGAAGAGAACGTGCCACAAGTGCAAGAAACCTGGTCACTACATCTCTGAGTGTACACAATGGGACAATGAGAACAACAAGAAGAAGAAGAGCAAGGCATATGATTCTGATGACAACAAGAAGAAGAAATCCTCAAAGTCTTCTTCCAAGTCTTCATCCAAGTCTTCATCACACAAGAAGAGCTCATCTGGCAAGGCTCGTGCGTTTGTTGGCAAGGAGATGGATTCAGAGGAGGAGTCTGCTTCTGAGGAGGCAGAGGTGGAGTCTGAGGAGGAGTCCGACTCTGGCGTTGCAAGTCTGGCTCTAGCTACAGCCTACGTTGCCAAGTCCATCTTCAACACTGAAGACAATGGCTCCGTCACCAACGCTGATGCTAATGACAAGGACGACTCCGATCCCACCTACTGCTTCATGGCATGTGGTGCCAAGGTAAACTCACGCAATGCTTACTTTCAAACATCAAGTGAAGATGACTCTGATTGTGAATCCAAACCTAGCTACAAAACACTTGCTAAAATTGCAACTGAACAACAGAAAGCTATGGAACATATTCAAAAACTGTTAGACAAAAGCGATGACCTGTTGGACGCGGAAATGACCCGATCTCAGTCCTTAATTAAAGACATCAAAAATCTTCATGTTAAGTACGAGGAAATTGAAAGTCGCCATGAAACGCTCTCAACAACTCATGAAAAGCTTTCCTATGATTATCTTCAAAGGAAGCAAGAACTCGAGAATTTGAGAGCAATTCATGAATATCTTCAAAAAGAGAACGAGTCACTTCGCGCTCAACAGATCAGTCCCGCTCATGAAGGATTTGAACCACCGTGTCTAAAATGCCTTGAGCGTGATAACGCTACTTCTATTGCTGAATGTTCTACTGCTGCTACTGTTGCAATATCTTCAACTGCTAATGTGGTAACTAACCCCTCTGCTAAGGATACCACTGCTATTGCTGATGAAAATGCTAGGTTGAAGACATTGCTTGAGACAGGGATGTACAAAAGTCTCAAAGGGCATCAGACACTATGTGATGTCCTCAAAAAGCAGATTCTGAACTGAAACCCTAGGAAAGAGGGTGTTTGGTTCAAGAGGAAAATGAATGTTGATGGCTCTTACTGGAAGCCTGAGCAGTACCCAAAAACCACATGGGTTGCTGCAAAGGAACCTTAAGTGGATCCATCCACCTTATCTGGCTTCACTTGTGCTAACCTAATTATCATTGATGAATCCTTTGATGCAAACTATAAACTGTTTAAGAAACAGAAAGGTGAATTGTTTGCCAGGTATATTGGTACTAACTGCAGGAACGGACCGCCTATGAAGAAGATATGGGTGCCCAAAAGGTGTTTGGAGAATCTTCCTGTGAATGTCATCATGACACCACAAAAGAAGAAGACAAACCCCAGACCAAAGGCTTCATATGGTCCAAAGGCTTCTTGCAGAAAGAGGAATCACCTGAGTCACCCTAACGCCAATGTTTTGCAGGGAAATCATACTCACACTCATGAATATGAGCATGTTTCGTCAAACCGCTATGTTCATAAAACTGAGAACTTTTCTGCCTATTCATATGAGTATTATTCACCTCCTGCAAGGCTATTTGCTAGGGCTCCACAAAGTTCTCAAATGCTGCACTTAGACTCATTGCTTCGAAGCCACCCCTGAAAATGTGGGTGGTTAAGAAAACTTAACTCTCTTTTGCAGGGAAAGGTCTCCAGCCGGAAATCATAGGCGTCCGATGCTATTGCTGGGGACCTAAAACATCTTGTAGGGCGCAAGATAAAATGCCCAAATGGTCTTACTATGTATTTTGTTCCTGAGTCGCTTTCCAGTCATCCGATCAGTCCTAACCTGGATCTAAGCTGTGATAATCCGCTTGTCCGTCAAATGTTTATGCTTCACAATACTCTTGGTGAAGCCTATCCCCCTAACTGTACTGTAGGGTATGACACCAAATGCTTCAGAATGGATTATGGACAGTGGATGCACTAATCATATGACTGGTGATCGAAGTCTTCTCATGGACTCAACCTTACGTCCATCTAACAATAGTCACATCACATTTGCTGACACTGGTAAAAGCAAGGTATTGGGTCTAGGTAGAGTTGCAATCTCTAAGGATCAGCACATGGATAAAGTGATGCTTGTTGAATCCCTTGGTTTCAACTTAATGTCTGTCTCAATGCTTTGTGATTTGAATATGATTGTGATATTTGGAAAATATCGTTGCCTTGTACTAATGGAATCTAACAAGTCTCTAGTCTTTGAAGGGTATCGGAAAGATGATCTATATATGGTAGATTTCTCAGCAGGACCACAGTTGGCCGTATGTCTTCTAGCAAAAGCTTCAGAGTGCTGGCTCTGGCATCGGAGGATAGGACATGCGGGCATGAGGAACTTGTACACACTCGCGAAGAAGAAACACGTTGTTGGCATCAAGGGCATCAAGTTCAAGAAGGATCATCTGGGTGGTGCCTGCGAAGCTGGAAAGATGACCAGGGCCAAGCATCCTTCGAAGACAATCATGACTACATCTCAACCCTTCAAGCTGCTTCACATGGATCTCTTTGGCCCTACTCACTACTCTACTCTCACTACCACTGCTTGTCTCTATGGTTTCGTCATAGTTGATGATTACTCAAGATATACATGGGTGCATATAATCCTTTACAAGAATGAAGTGCAGGATGTCTTCAGACGCTTCGCCAATCATGCCATGACGAACTATGGCGTCAAGATCAAGCACATCAGAAGTGACAATGGCACAGGGTTCAAGAACACCGACCTCGATCTTTACCTTGATACCTTAGGCATCACTCATGAGTTCTCTGCTCCATACACACCTCAGCAGAATGTCATCGTGGAGCGCAATAACAGAACACTTATCAAGATGGATCGGACGATGCTTGATGAATACAAGACTCCAAGGAAGTTCTGGCCCGAAGCCATTGACACCGCATGCCATGTCACCAACCGTGTTTATCTTCACAAGCTTCTGAAGAAAACATCCTATGAGCTCCTAACTGGTAAGAAGCCAAACGTCAGTTACTTTAGAGTATTTGGTGCTAGGTGCTGGATCAAGGATCCACATCACACTTCAAAATTTGCACCGAAAGCACATGAAGGTTTGATGCTTGGTTACGGAAAGGATTCACACTCCTACAGAGTCTTCAACCTCTTTCACTATAAAGTGGTTGAAACTGTGGATGTGCGGTTCGATGAGACTAACGTCTCGCAAAGAGAGCACCTGCCAAATATGCTAGATGAAGTCCCTCCTAGCGAGTCAATCAAGCTCATGGGAACTGGAGAAATCATACCTTCTGAGGTACAGGCTGAAGAGGAACTTATCATTTCTGCGCCTAATCAACCTGAAGACAATGCTCAGCCTGAAGTCAATGCTCAAAATGAAGACAATGATCAGCAAGAGAAAAATCTTCGTCCAGTTCATCCTTGTGTTGCAAATGAAGTACAAATTGAGAAGATAATTGATAGCATCAATGCACCTGGTCCACTCACTCGTTCAAGAGAAACACAACTAGCAAATTTCTGTGGGCACTTTGCATTTGTTTCAATATCTGAACCCAAGAAAGTTGCTGAAGCCTTCATGGAACCTGAATGGATTCAAGGTATGCAAGAAGAGCTTCAACGGTTCGAGCTGAAAAATGTGTGGGAATTAGTCAAGCGTCCTGACCCTCGCAAGCACAATATCATTGGCACCAAATGGATCTATCACAACAAACAAGATGAGAATGGTCAAGTTGTCAGAAACAAGGCTGGTCTTGTTGCCCAAGGGTACACTCAAGTTGAAGGGATTGACTTCGATGAAACATTTGCTCTGGTGGCTAGGCTTGAAGCCATTCGCACACTGCTAGCCTATGCCAACCATCACAACATCCTTCTGTATCAAATGGATGTGAAGAGTGCCTTCCTCAATGGCAAGATTGAAGAAGAAGTGTATGTTGCACAACCTCCTGGCTTTGAAGATCCAAAACATCCTGATATGGTATACAAGCTCAACAAGGCACTGTATGACCTCAAACAAGCCCCTCGTGCTTGGTATGACACACTCAAAGACTTCCTGAAGAGCAAAGGCTTCAAACCTGGTTCCCTGGATCCCACTCTCTTCATGAAGACATATGATGGAGAACTATTTGTGTGCCAAATCTATGTGGATGACATTATCTTCGGCTGCACTAACAAGAGATACAGTGATGAGTTTGGACACATGATGCAAGAGCAATATCAGATGTACATGATGGGTGAGCTGAAGTTCTTCCTTGGTCTTCAAATTCGTCAGCAAAGCAACGACATCTTTATATCTCTAGAGAAATACCTCAAAGATTGACTGAAGAAGTTTGGAATGCAAGATTGCAAAGGTTACACAGCGCCAATGCCAACCAAGAGTCATCTGAGTCCCGACGCCAATGGTAAAGAGTTCGATCAAAATGTATACCGCTCCATCATTGGCTGTTTACTTTATTTATGTGCATCTAGGCCAGGTATCATGCTTAGTGTCTGCATGTGTGCCCGATTTCAAGCGGCACCAAAGGAATCGCATCACTTAGCAGTGAAGCGAATTATTCGATATTTGGCTTACACCCCAACACTAGGATTATGGTATCCAAAGGGCTCAGAGTTTGATCTAGTTGGATTCTCGGATGCTGATTATGCTGGTGACAAGGTGGATCGCAAGTCTAAATCAGGCACATGTCACTTTCTGGGACGATCACTTGTCTGTTGGTCTTCAGAGAAGCGGAACTGTGTCTCTCTCTCCACTGCTGAATCTGAATACATTACTGCTGGATCTTGCTGCGCTCAGCTTCTATGGATGAAGCAAACTCTCAAGGACTATGGCATCCATCTGAAGCAAGTACCACTCTACTGCGACAATGAAAGCGCCATCAAGATTGCCAACAACCCAGTTCAGCACTCGAAGACAAAGCACATTGAAATTCGTCATCACTTTCTCAGAGATCATGTCATGAAGGAAGATATTCATATCATTCACGTCAACACTGAAGAGCAATTGGCAGATATCTTCACAAAGCCCTTGGATAATAAAAGGTTTTGCAAGTTGCGGTGTGAGCTAAATATCTTAGAATCCTCAAATGTCCTGTAATTGGACACACATCCTAATACTTATGCATGTTGATGACTTGGATGTGCAACACACGAAGTAAAGTATATCTTCAGTTAATGAATACATACACTCTAAGTGTGAATACATTAATGCGTAATCTGACTTCGGAGCGCCACGATAATTGTGCGCCGTGTCTGGGTCTAATATTTTCTATACGGTGGGTAACGCCACCACCAAACTTTTGTTTGGAAGTGTTTCATTTGGCGTTACATTTGCAAAGTCTTCACATTTGGTTTGTCTTCAACATTGATTTGTCCTCATGTTTATCTTCGTCATGTTGATTTGGTCTAACTTAGACATATTCATAGATTTGTGCTCTGTCCTCTACAGCATTCACTTATAGCTGTGTCTTCTTGCTTGAATATTTTGATCTAAGTAAATGTGATCGGACCCCAACCTCTTCTATGCTTCTACCTCAAATTCTATCTATCCAAATCATATGCATTCTATTGAAATTGTCGAATGTCTTCTCTGTGTCCTTGTCAGCAGAAGATATAGAGACAAAAGTTGAATCTGTTTTAAATGCTATATCCTTATTGCCCGAAACCCGGAGAAGCCGGAACGACCACCCGACAGTCCAGGCGTGCGTGGGAACATGGAACAACTTTCAATGCGTTGCATGTTCGCCACGTGTCCCTCAGATGTGAACCGCCAGGGGCACCAGCGTAATTGCGCCGTGTTGTCCCTTTCCTTATAAATACACATCACATCGCGGTCAAAATCCTTCTCCCACCTCTCCACCTCGACAAACCCTAGCGCCACCGCTAGCTCTAGACGACGCCGGCGACGAAGCGCTTAGCTGCCGCGACCTCACCGACGCCGTCCTCACGCCGGCCGTGGACATCGTCTCCTCCGCCACTGCCGTAGGTGTCTTCCGTCGCCAAGTTAGGGCACGGAAGATCGAACTGCTTGGCCTCCTCTCTACTCCGTCTAGCAGTTCTTCATGTGGTAATTAAAGCTTACTTTTACTGCCTTTTTGATCCGATAGATTCATCCTTCTCCACCAAAAGTGGTTTCTGTGCCTACAAATTTGGATCTATCCTGTTCTGCATCTCATAACATGCCTAGTATATTCACTTATGCTTCACACGTAGTTAGATTCCTCACTTGTACCTATTCTTGGATTCGTACAAATCTGGAACCAACTTTCAACATATAAGTGAATGTCTTCGCGCTATGAGGTCGATGTCTTCAAACTGATTTATCTTCAAAATCTTCTGAGAATGCATATGACCTCTTCCCCTTCCCTCGCATCTCTAATGCTGTCACAGGTACATGTCCGTGGGAGAATCCCTTGGTTCTCATAGTCTGCATTCATTTGCAGAATTCTTACAGCGTCACATCAACTCTCCTGAAGCCAGTTCCTGTCTGACCAGCAGACGGAAGCCTTTGCAAGTTCTGAAGCCATTCAGTTTGAACTTCATGGCCACTGAAAAGTCAGCTAGAAAGGGCGGCAGACAACGCCGTGGGAACACTTCCAAAGATCTGCCACCAGATCTCTATGAGCTATACAAGACAGACCCTGAAGAAACCTATGGCGAACGCAAGACTCGAATCCAATGGATTCGCAGATACTGGGCGGAACAATGGTTTCTGTACAGATTTGTGACTCCAGAGTATGCTGAGAAGAATGCCATCAAACGACCATGGGGAGATATTCTCTTCAAAAATCTTCCACCCAGGTCCAGAACTGAAGCCATTGCTCAAGGCTTCTATCCTTGCATGGTTCGCGGACCACAGCCAGAGAATGCTGACCCATCTTCTCTGCTATGGTGTCGTGACGACAATCTGTTCAAGTGCAACTACAAGTTTGCCAAGGACTCTGCTGTGAAAAACAAGAAAGCATTTGGACTCGACTTTAACCCCGGTCCACCTGCTCCTCGGGCTGATGGCACCCGTGATGTTGAACCCAATATAGTCGGGTCCTTCTACAACCTCGAAGGTCTCATCACACACATTGCTGTTCAGGGCACAGCCATGGAGCACTCTGCAGACGACGCTGATTCTAATGAAGCGCCTGCTCCATCAAAGCCACAGAAGCAGAAGAAACCAAAGGCTTTAAAGCCCTCCACTGCACCAAAAGCTTCGCGTGCGAAGCCTCTTGCCACTTCACCTCCTGAAGCCAGTGTGCAGTCTGAAGATCTTTCTCGCATCTCCAAGACTGAGAAGAAGAAGAAGCACATCCAAAGTTCTGGTCAAGCACTGACCCCAGCTGCAGTTCTGAGAAACGAGAATGACGCCATTGATCTATCAAGTGACGAAGATCTTGGCGATGATGCTCTTGAGCTGTTGATAAAGAGCAAGCAAGAGGCGGAAATCTTCAACGATTTGCCCCTCTTTGATGTGGATATCTTGAATAACTTCATTGATGAGTTGTTTGACAACCCAGACCTCAATATTGATGATCTTCAGCTTCCAATTGGCATCAGTGTCTCTTTCCACAGTGCCATTGCAAATGAGCTAGCTCTGGCTCAGAAGATTGTCGAACTAAAGAACAAGATTGATCACGAGAAAGCCCAATTCAAGAAGAACGTGGCCAATCTCAGTGTGGAGGATGTCAAACGCTTCAAGCAGATGCTGCATGAGCTCAAAGAGCAGTTTCAACAGAAACGTGATGCAGCGAAAGGATCAAGAGAACGGATGAAGCTCTCCGCCAGCAAGTGTGTGCAAGTTCATTACGAAGCTGAAAAGCGCAAAGCCCATGGGCGTCCAGGCATTGACCCCATGATGGCTGCCAAGACGAAGAAGCCAGCTGTTGTCCAAGCTGAAGCATCAGGGCGGGAAGCACCTCGCATTGTATTCCCTGCCAGTATGACAGGCGCGAAGCCAAAGAAGAAAGATCGGGCTGCTACTACAGAGCCCCTTGTCATCAAGCCAATCTCTGTTGCTCGTCCTGCATCCGAACACCAAGAGCGTCAGTTAATTGTTCATGAGCCTGCTACCACAGAGGCTCCTGAAGCTAAAGAAGATCCAGCTGTTGACCACACCGCAGCTGAAGACATTGGTCCCCAAGACAATGTGGATGATGATGAAGTCCTTCCTCAGATTGAGCACCAAATGGTATCATCGCCTGTTCTCACGAACAACGAACTCATCAGCATTGGTCGTCCTTTGACGCCAATTGGTCAGGATGATTCATGGGCTGATCACCCTCAAGACTCCCCCCGCCAAGAAGAATCACCAAGTACTCCCCCACCTCAAGTCACCACTCCGGTGCTTGACGATGACGACTATGTGGCCCAGCCAACTCCCTCTCCAAATGTGTCGCCCGCATTTCGTAGGCTTCGCAAAGGACCAAGGCCACAAGTCACTCTGTCGAGTGTTCCAGAAGGAGAAGAGCAACACAACTCAGTGGCACGCCAAGTGTTTCCTGACACCACTCCAACTGTGAACATCTCTGCGTCTGAAGCCAGAGCTGCTGAAGACATTCCGGCTGCATCAGCTGATGATCAACAAGAACCCCGACAAGAAGAAGAGCGTGTTGCCACACCCCCTACCGACCAAGAAGCTGTCTTGAGGACAACGAGTCTGTAACTGACCCTCCAGCTACTCAAGTGGAGGTTGATAATACTGAGGCGGCCACCAACAACACTACTGAAGCCAATGACGTTTTCATGGCTGAAGCTAATGTGGCGCCTGAAGTAGATATGGTGCCTGAAGCTACTAATGCACCTGAAGCCAATGCTGCACCTGAAGCCATTGTGCAGCTCGAAGCCCATGTCAATGTCGATGCTCCTGTGCCACCTCCAAGGCCTCACACTATTGAGCTGGCACTTGATCGCGGTCAACCTGTCATGGTTCGATGGCCTATTCTTGTTCCTCCTCCTGCTCCCGGACCATAATTTGACTATCATGTGGAGCACAGGCCTCAGGTCCAGAAGCCTAAACCAAGGTTGCCAAGGTTTCCAGGTACTGCATCTTCGCCCGGATCGTTCAATGTTAATGGCTTCAAGGCACACAACACCTTCTTTGATAGCGCTAAGAACCCATATTCCAAGCCAAGAATCTCATCTGATCAGTCCTGGAGTTATCAGCAGCGCAGTTACTATTCCTGTATACTATACAATCAGGGGCGCATTTTCCCTCATATGCGTCTAGACTGCAAAGCCATTGCTGGCCTGCCATGCTTGGAAGAAGCCCTCGACTGTTTCAGAGATGCAGGCCTTCTACAGTTTGGGACCGACAAGGAAAATTGGAATGAAGAACTTCTGCTGCAATTCTATGCAACTCTTCACATTCGCGGCTACAACAAGGATCCGAAAACTTGGATCCTTGAGTGGATGTCAGGCAATGTACACCACGAAGCCAAAGCTCTTGATATTATTGAGATTACTGCCCTGCCCACTCCAGGTGAACTCTTTGAACCTGGTTGTCAGCTTCACCGCAATGCTTTGGAGAGCATATTCCAAAAGCCTGAGCTGAATATGAGCCAAATGCTGAGTATGATGAAGCCACTGCCTAGAGATGCTGACTATCCTACGGAATTCTTTGTTGAAGACCTTGAGTATCTGCCCCGCACTATCTATCATATCATCAGGCGAACTCTATGGCCTGTCAAAGGACATTCTCTAGCAGCTAAGCTAGAAGGAGCAATGAAGACATTGGTTTTCTATATCTTCAATGGCATCAGTTTCAATGCTCAAGACTTCTTCATCAGGCAATTGGCTGCATCCAGATCTGATCTATTTGGTCTGAAGTTTTATGCTCCATGGGTAATGCGCCTCATCAAGCTTCACTTTGCTATCAACTATCAGCCTTCTGCGCACAATCATCTCATATTATTGCCGGAGGTTGATCTGTCTGCCGAAGCCATTTACCTAGAGCCTGCCAAGGAGCCAATTTATCTTCACAACACCGATCACCAAAGCTTCACTCAACCTATTGAAGGAGTTCTTGCTGCAACTCATGTTTATCCTTTGGCTGGCAATACACGTGCACCTCATCGTGCCCATACTGAAGCCACTGAAAGCACCATTGCGCAAAGACCTCGAAAGCGATCTCGTGTTCTCAATGACCGAGAGCTTATCGCCGCCCTGCATCAAAAATAGGATAAGCATCATGACTGGTTGAAATGTCAGATGCAAAGCCTCTTGGTGGATGTCAATCGCATTCGCAATCTTGCCACCAAGAATGCTTTGTCGCTCATGAAACCTGTCGGCGGTCGTGGAAGGGTTTTACATTGCTGAGCTCTGAAGATGATCTTCAACAAGATGGCTTCACAGAGAGATTCAACTTTGATTCCACACCTCCCAGGAACGCTGTCTTGCGTCGGACTCCCTCACTTGAAGACTCTGAAAACTCCTCCTCAGAAGCAACTGTACATGCCAGAGTCATTGATGACGAAGACGATGCTACTTCACCAACTACAGCTTCGCCTCCTATCGAGACTGCGCCAAGTTCTTCTGCACCAACGAACCTCAATGACGACCCTGCTGCTTCACCTACTCCTCATGGGGACGAGTAGACACTCTATGTCTTCAAACCTTTTTGGTCCTTACTGACAAAAGGGGGAGAACCATATGAGAGTGACAGTCTTCAAGCGGGTCTTTATGGGTGGTTGCTATACTTTTTGCCAAGTGTTTACAACTCTCGCTTTTGATACTTTTGGTTCTTTGAGTTGTAGCACTTAAACTTGATGGTCGTCTGCTACCTTTCTGTCAACTATGTGATACGATGATAAATCCCGCACGAAGTCATTCCACAGACGTCCATTTTCCATTATGCATGTCATTACCTTCGTCATATCCTTTCATGCATAATGAATCATCTTCATTAGTTGAAGAGGATCTCCACAAGTAAAACCTGCCATGTGCATTTGCATTCAAACGCAAATTACTTATATGCACATCTTCACGGGGAGCCTTTTGCTACTTATGAAGACAATGTCTTAACCCTTAAAATTTCACATACTTTTGTCCCCGTTGAAAACTTGAACCAGTTTGTCATCAATCACAAAAAAGGGGGAGATTGTAAGTGCATCTAGTGCCACCCCTAGTTGGTTTTGGAGTATTGACGACAAACCTGGTTGAGGGACTAATGTGTTAGTGAGAATTGCAGGATAACACAGGTAGTAGTCCCTCATTGATTCGGTTTACCTACCGGAGATGACCCCTAAAAATGTGTGAAGACATTGAAGACAATGGTGGTATGTGAAGATATTCACAACGAAGATTATGACTCGAGAAGACATTCATGTGAAGACTATGGAGTGCGAAGGCATAGCTGTTTCGTAGTTTCCTTTTCTTCTTTGTTGAGTCATAATAACCACCGTACTATTAAGTGGGGTCCAAGTGAACAAAGTCAGAGTGACTGAAGTGATGCTCAACCAAATCCTAAGTCTTCGAGCGAAGACAATGAGAGCAAATCTTATCCAGAGCTGGATGAGTCAGCTTTACTTGTAGCCCAAGTTAAGCTGCCACGTGTGTTTGAAATCTGACCGTTGGAACACGTGTCAGTTCCTTAGTGACCCAGGGTCATTTCGGACAAATCAGGTCGGGTTGCCTAGTGGTTATAAATAGCCCACCCCCTACACCATAAATTGGTGGCTGCTCAGAGTTAGTGCATGACTTTTGTCGTTTGAGAGCAACCCACCTCCGAAGCGTTTGAGAGAGAGATCCTTGCGAGGACAAAGCCCAAAACACCCGGAGCCCAAAGAGTGTTTGGCATCACTGAAGTCTTTCTGTCTGCGTGATCTGAAGACTTGTTACACTTGATGACTGTGAATCCTCCAGCCGGTTAGGTGTTGCGTTCTGAGCATCCAAGAGTCATTGTGGATTGCCGGTGAACGAAGTCTGTGAAGGTTCGGAATTCTACCTTGAAGACTTACCAGAGTGATTGGGCGAGGACTAAGTGTCCTTAGCTCAAGGGGAATAAGGTGAAGACGCGGTCTTCTGAGTTGAATCTCAGCCTCCCTAACTAGACGTATAGTTGTCACAGCAACTGGAACTGGTCCAACAAATCCTTGTCCTCACCAAGCAACTGGTTCTACCTTCTCCCTCTCTTTACTTACAGTTTGTCTTCGTGAAGTCATTGCCTTCTTGCATTATCTGTTTGACTTCACTGTGTGACGACTATTGTTGTTTGGCTTCGTACTATCTTCCATCCCGATCCATACTACCTAGCTGCTAATAGTCTTCGTGCTTTAGCTTCATTACTTGCTTGACTATGGCTTGTCTAGTGTAGTCTACCTTGCGCTGCATGTCAATAGGTTCATTTCTATCGTTTGTCTTTGAAACTCCCATGTTTTGAAGACTTCCATAAAAATCACCTATTCACCCCCCCTCTAGTCGATAACTAGCACTTTCATCCAGATACTACAAAAAAGACACATCCGTGACATTTTGGGTCGAACGAATTTTTTCTGTCATACTTATGACACTTCTATGATGATAATTGTTACAAATCCCGGTATCATCATAGATGTGGTGGGCTCCTACTTCTATGACAAAAAATCATGACAGAAAATGGGCTTTTCATCCTGGGCGGGACGGAGAAGCAGCTGCATGACATTCTTTGGGCCGTCCATGACGGAGAAAACCGTGGTAGAAGCGAGGGCGAGGAAAATGTCAGGGGAATTCCCGGTTACGGTGAGTGGTCGGGGGGCGAGCAATGCACATTCTCTTGTACGTACGTGTGTGTGTGCAAGGCGTTGCGCTCTAACTGAACCCAAGCGAGGCGTTGGGCTCTAACTGAACCCGAGCGATTGCACTGCAAGCTACACGTTACTGAACCCGAGCGATCGATCGATCCCTTGCTGTTAACTGAACCCGAGTGATTCCTTCGCTACTGCTGCTAACTGAAGCCGATTGAACACAGCTGCCTCCTTCCCTTGATGAACAGTGAGCGTTGTTGGGGGGTTTGGATGAACAGTTCCCGGTGGGGGTTGGATGAAAAGGAACACGTGGTAGTAGAGGGTGTTGCCGCTGGATGAACAGTACCCCGATCGATCGAGCCGGTGGATGAACAGGACCCCGTGGAGGGCTGGATGAACAGGACCCCGTGGAGGTCTGGTTGAACAGTAGCCGGTGGAGGGCTGGTTGAACAGTAGCCCGTGGAGGGGTGGCTGAACAGGACCCCCGTGGAGAGGGCTGGTTGAACAGTAGCCGGTGGAGGAGCGCGCGGTGGAGGCTGGATGAACAGGAGCCCCGTGGACGAACAGTCGCAGGTGGAGGCTAGAGGAGGTCGACGGTGGATGAACAGTAGCCTGTGGAGGCTGGAGGAGGTCGACGGTGGAGATGAACAGTATCCCGTGGAGTCCCGTTTTGCGGTATGCCACACCCCTCCCAATGAACAGGACCCCCGTTTCGACTGTAGCGCTCTAACACAAGTCCGTTTCCTCCGTTTTGCGGTACACCACACCCCTCTCGATCAACAGGACCCCGTTTCGACCGTAGGAGGTCTGTTTCCCCCGTTTTGTGGTACGCCAGACCCCTCCCGATGAACAGGATCCCGTTTCCATCGTGGCCGGTCGAACACAAGGCCGTTTCCTCCGTTCTGCGGTACGCCAGGCCTCGTTTCCATCGCCTATGCCGTCCAAGCCGGTTGGCTCCCAATGAACAACATGCGTTCAGTTGCCTCCCGATGAACACGACGCATTCCGTTGCCTCCCATGAACACGACGACGACGCAGTTTCTCCGTTCCGACCCAGCCACAACCATGTACACGAGCCCTGGCCGTACGTATGCGCGAGTAGGCGTTCGAGACCCCGCGTGTATGTACGTACATGGCCGTATTTACTTTCTTGCACCCTGGCCGCTGTACGTACGTGTACATGCTACGTGCGCGCCTCTACTACCACACGTGCACGCCTCTACTACCACACATGCGCGCCTCTACATCGACCAGTATGTACGTACACGTTCGCGACCAGAATGACAACGCTACGTACGCTTCGACCGGGTGGGTCCCAACTGTCAGGCACTTCCTTGCATGCGAAGATGTAGCTAGTGGGTCCCAACAGTCAGGGGGGCGAATCATTTTTTTACCCGTAATATGGACGCACTTTCTTGCGTGTGAAGATGTAGCTGGTGGGTCCCAACAGTCAGGGGGGAAACGTTTTTTTTGCGAAATACGGTGGCTCGTCCGGTGGGTTCTTGCTGTCAGGTGGAGGAATCATTATTTTCCACGAAATAAGGAGGCACTTCCTTGCTGCGGCCGTGGACCCAGCTGTCAGCCTCTCCACGTACAGTACTCTTCCGATGGAAGTCGTTCCTCGACCACGTTGACCACGCCGCGGCGAGAGCACCAGGGCGGTGGACGACGGCGAGGCCTAGGAAGGGGACGACGGCGAGGCCTAGGAAGGGGACGACGCGGAGCCGGGGAAGACGCGGCAGTGGATGCCCACGCGGAGAGGAGTATGAGGGCTCACAGGTTCGGCTGCGGTGTGAGGCTGCCGTCCCCGCTGGGCCTGGCCAGCGGTGGGAGTAGTAGGGGCGTGAGGCCTCTGCAGCAGCACAGCCGGCCACGGGAGGCAGGAGCAGGCGGCATGACTGGCGCTGCTTTGGGCGGCTGGAGCAAGAAGACCAGAGGTTGAAGAAGCACTACGGCCGTTGGATGGACATCGTATGGTCACTGGAGCTAGAATCGTTCATATTGACTAAGTTGACAAAGCCCTCCATCCTCGTCAACTTAGTAGGCCCACATGTCAGCCTCCCACTATTCTGGGTCCCAGCTAGCAGGGGGTATTCATTTTTTGTGCGTAATAAGGAGGCACTTCCTTGTGTGCGCTGATATAGCTGGTGGGTCCGACCTGTCAACGCGGGGAACGTTTTTTTTGCAAAATACAGAGGCCCTTCCGATGGGTCCCAGATGTCAGGTGGAGGAATCATTATTTTGCGCGTAATAAGGAGGCATTTCCTTGTGTGCGGCCGTGGACCCAGCTGTCATCCTCTCCACGTACAGTCCACGTCCGATGGATGTCGTTCATTGACCACGTTGACCACGGCGCGCCGAGAGCACCAGGGCGGTGAATGACGACGAGGCCTAGGAAGGGAACGACACGTTGCTGGGGAAGACTCGGCAGTGGTTGCCCACACGGTGGGGAGTACGAGAGTTTACTGGTCCGGCTGCCGTCACCGGAAAATAACAGGAGGTGTGGGTGAGTAGAGGAATGGCATGGTCAGCAATGGAGTAGGGTGGGGCGATGCGGCATGTGCGGCAGCACAGCCGGCCATGGGAGGGGGGAGCAGGCAGTCCCACCGGCCGTGGTTTGGGCGGCTGGAGCAAGAAAATCAGATATTGAAGAAGCAGCACGGCCGTTGGATTAACATCCAATGGTCACTGCTACTAGAATCGTTTGTGGACTAAGTTGACAAAGCCTTTCGTACACGTCAACCTAGTAGACCCACAAGTCGGCCTCCAAATCTGTCCCAAATAGCATACAACGCAAAATTTCTAGCCAGATTCAAATTAATTTAAAAACTAAACATACCTCATTTTAAATCCAATGAAATTTTACCCGCACAAAAACAATAAAATTTAAAATATCAAAATCCGAAAGAAAAAAGTATTTTGGAACTAATTGCCTGTTTGTTGTATTTTTTCATTTTACATCCCATTTAATATTACTTAGCCCATTTCTTAATACTTATAGCCCATTTTCTGGGCAAAATGCATCCCTCCTCGTCTTGAAAGATTTCCGGCCCAGCAGGGCATAGAAAAACAAGTAGGCCTACGTTGGTTATTCTGCAAAAAACAAAATAGCTGGGCTAGCCATTTTCAGAAAGGAAAAAAACAAACTGGGCTGGTCATGTGCTAGACGGGCCACAGCTCCCGAACAACCCAGTTGATACCCTTCTCCGTCCCAAAAAAAAATTACTGCGCGCGCTGCTGGGTCCCTACTGTCATCCTCACCATGTACAGTCATCTCCTTATTCCTCTCGGTTGTTGACCATGTTGACAACACCGGAGGGCGGCGCCGCGGTGAGTGACCCAAGGTGGAGGACGATGGTGAGGCCTCAGACGGGAACAAATAGGAGACGGGGAAGAACGAAAGAGGAGCAGGGTTTTAGGGTGTGATGTGGCCACGATGCGTGTGCGGCAGCACAACCAGCCATGGGAGGCAGGAGCAGGCGGTCCCACCGGCGCTGGTTTGGCTTTGGCGGCTGGAGGAAGAAGAGACTGAAGAAACATGACAGACGTTGAATGTCAATCCAACGGACAAGGTTGGCACAATCGTTTGTCGACTAAGCTGACACCAAGTAGCATACTTTTTTATATATATGAAGAAAAAATGGGCTCGTTCGCCTGATAACATTCCCGAAACTGCGACCGTTCGATCTTGCGTCGCAACTAAAACTACGAGGAAAATGCGTTCGTCTGCCGTCCTCCTCCCAGGGAACGTTCGCCACATAAGTGACTAGCACCCTTGGTTTTCAACCGAGAGGTTTGGGTTCGAGTCCCAGAAAATCTCAAATTTGTCCTCCTTCCTTCCTCGCAAAAAAAGAAAGAAACTCAAAGACTTGAGAAGGCGTACAGAATAAGCTAGTGTACTAGTAAAGAGATGTGCTGAGTTTTAGAAAAAAGAGAGACGTGCTCCTGTAGCTGGTTCGAATCCAAACCTAGACTATGACTATATATGGTGCTATGCTACTCTGCAAGTAATGAAACTGACATATCCAACGTTCGCTTCTCCTCTTCTCTACTTACTCTTCCTAGCATCAGAAGCTCTGGCCGCAGCAACATGTCTGATGGCTGCTCGTCCACCTGCTCTTCAGCAGGCAACAACCAGATATGCGCCAAGTCGCCACCCGTACCATTGCCTGTGGGTCTCATCACACCCCCGTCGTCACACGCACCGCAGCGGGTTGCTCATCGCAACCCGCTGCCGTTGGTGTGGTGCCACTGCTGCAAATCACGCAGAGTCATCCATCGCATCTCAACCACAATCCTCAACCCTGGCCGAGTCTTCTACAAATGCCCGAATCATGGGGTAATAATATGTTTAAGTGTTGTTCTGCTGCTTTTAGTTGCTGATATTTTTAATAGTTTGGTTGATGATCTTCCAATTTGATTCATGCAGAAAAGGGAAGATTCGTGTGATTTGTATTTCTGGGAAGTTGCTGATGTGGGGGAACGCAACACGCTGATTATTTGGTTAGCCGAGGAATCCCAATACCAGCAGGTTGGGGTGTTGGACAAGTAACTAAAGGAACGGCAGAAGAGGAAGATGCAGAGCAGAAGGTTAAAGATGCATTTCCTCTGATCATGGCCAAGCAACAGCTGCTGAACGGCCTTGACAACAATGAGGAGATGAAAGAGCTTGTGAAGGTAATGGGAAAAATCGATGTGCTCTGTAGGATGATTGTCTCTTTATTTGCAGTGTATGTAGCACACGTGATGTATTCAGTGGCTACGACATGAGCACTTTGCTGAAACTAGTAATGAATGAAACCTGTGTAGCAGGCTGGGCGTAGTGTTGTGAACATCTAATGATTTCTATTAAGAGAAATCGGGGGGGTATCCCCTTTTGCTCATAAATAAATAAATAGCATAGGCCCTTTTGGTAATAAATAAATAAATTAGCAGAGGCCCTGTTGGGTCAGCTTTGTTCCCATTCGAAGACGTCGAGCAAATTGCAGTCCAACAGCAAACTATGTCATCAAATTCAAGTTTCACAGCCAAATATGAGTACAACTAAACAACAATGTCATCATGTTTTAGTCGTCATACAATCACCAAACACAAATGAACATACATAACAAGTGATGTTCTCACAGCAAAATACTAAACAACACGTTCATCAGGTTTCAGTTGTCATAGCAAACACAATTTCACACAGTAGATAAAAAATGTCTTCTGACAAGAAAATACGACAAAAGCAATCTAATCATCATCCGCAGCAGCAACGTCAACATCTTCGCCACGTGTAACAGTCTGAATCGTAATTTCCCAGAGTGTCATCTTCTTCTTCATCCTCAATGTCCTCGAACGTTGGCTTCTTCTTGATCAACTCTTGTATGTCCACAACACGACAGGCAATCTTTTCGCCAGCGTCATTGACGTGATGGTTATCAAAGATATTAGGAGCAGTGGAATCTTGTACATCAGGAGCAGTGTAAGCATCATCTTGTTGTGCAACTTCATTAAACGAATTCCTCTGCTCAAACCTTTGCAATACTCTCCAGTCATCGCTACGTGCAAATGTGTCTTCCAAGAAAAATATCTGTGTTTCTTGATTTGCCAAAATAAAAGGCTCGTTGGTCTAATACGCCGCCTTGACATTGATGGATTTGAGATAATCATCAGCTCTGGGTTTTGCAATCCTGGAAAACAAGTTATACCAACGACAACACAACAGAACCACACACCGATGATCCTTGAAACTGGAGATATACTGCAACTGAACAATGTCTGTTATGTTAGCATACATTTCAGTTCTCTCTCTGCCGTACGTATCCGTGCTCATGATGGCACTGTTTTGTGTCTTCCTGCCTTCGTCGCGTGCAAGGGTGTTGTAGCGTACATCTCCAACAGTGCAAGATTCACAATGTCTTACCCGAGTATCAGGACCCTTTGCTAGTGCGTAAAGGGCATCATCAACTGCCTGCCCATCCTCCCGCATCTTCTTAACCTATGGTTAGAAAATAGACAAGCTGATCATCTTATGTACTCAATATATTAAAAAACTGACAGTGCAATTCAAAAGCTTACATGGCTCTTGAACCATTTCGCAAATCCTGCCATAACCAGTTTGTCAATGTTTCTTGGATTTTGCGGCAGTAACTCCTTTTTGTAGATGTTGCACAACATAGTGATCGCGTCAAACATCTAAATATATGAGAATGTGCTGCAAGTTTAGTAGATTATGATGTATAAGCTGCAGTACTTAGCACTTACTTGATACAAGGTAGTATCTCAGGACAGTTATTCAAAACATACCAAACCATTTTGTCCAAATCTTTAGGTTTGTCCTCTTGTCGACTCTTCCCTGTAACTCAAACAGAATAATCGAAAACATTGAGCCCGGGATTGTCTTCACCCACCTCTTTGCTAAGCTGATTAGTTGTTTCAATGTATTTTGAGCAGAATGTCAACGCTTTTGTAGCAATGTAGGCCTTTGCAATGGAACCCTCGGGTCTAGCTCTGTTCCTAACATAGCCCTTGAAAGTGCCGAGCCGCCTTTCAATAGGGTACATCCAGCCATACTGTACTGGACCTCTAAGTAGTGCTCATCTGATAGATGAACAGCCAAATGCACCATCACATCAAAGAAGGCTGGAGGATATATCTTCTCAAGGTCGCATAGGATAGTTGGTATCTTGTCTCTAAGACGCTCCAAAGCATCTACCCTGATATTTCTACTGCAGAGTTCCCTGAAGAACTGTCCCAACTCTTCAACTGCTCTGTATAAGTCAGGGCGGCCCAATCCTTTAAGGATAACAGGTAAAACCCTTTGAAGTAGGACGTGGTAGTCATGAGTTTTCAACCCTTGTACCTTGTTTCCATCTGCATTGACTCTCCTTTCAGGGTTGGAAGCAAATCCATGTGGGAATCTCACACGTGACAGGACCTCGCAGAATTCTTTTCTTTTTGCCTTGTCCAAGACGTACACAGCAGGTGCCATATCCCGTGGTTTACCTTCATCTTGCACCTGCAAATCCTTTCTGATACCCAGGTGTGTCAAATCAATCCTAGATTTTAAGGTATTTTTTGTCTTGCCTTCAATATTAAGAAGTGTGCCGATAATGCAGTCACATATATTTTTCTCGATGTGCATCACATCAAGATTATGCCGCAGATCCAAATCTTTCCAATACTCCAAGTCCCACAAAGTGGACCTGCGGGTAAACAATAATCTCTCTTCTGCCCTGCCACGCTTCCTTTTCCCGCTACCATTATCAGGATGGTTTCCTGGTGTAATATGCCTGGCCTTCTCTAATTCCACTTGCAACTCATTGGCGGTGAGCCTCTTTGGCGCATCGCGGTTTTCATGCTTTGCATTGAACACATGTCTTCGGTATTTTGTAGGACGCAGCTTGTCCTTGGCAAGGAAACGGCGGTGTCCAATGTAACAGATCTTGCTAAGTATTGCGTATGACAGCGGATTCCTGTCACAGCAAACACATGCATTGTAACCATGTGTCGTTCGCCCTGACATAGTGCCCAAAGCCGGATAATCATGGATGCACCAAATTATAACAGCACGTAGAAACAAATCAGCTGGTGGGCTGCTATATAGGTCTCAGAGAACACCCCTCCATAGCTGTTGAAGTTCCTCCACAAGAGGCTCCATGAATAAATCAAAATCCTTTCCAGGACTTTTTGGACCTGGGATGAGCAAGGCCATCATGTAGTTTGATTCTTTGGTGTAGACATTTGGAGGCATGTTGTAAGGGATAAGAAGCACTGGCCACATGCTATATGTGGTGCTCTGGTGGCCAAATGGGTTAAATCCATCCGAAGCTAAGCCAAGTCTAATGTTTCTCGGGTCAGCAGCAAACTTTTTGTGTTTCTGATTGAAGCTTTTCCACTCACTACCATGTGATGGATGGCTCATTACATTCTGATCTCTATACTCATGGTTCCTAGAATGCCACCGTACATCCTCTCTTGTTTCAGCATCATGAAACAACCTCTGCAATCTTGGTGTAATTGGAAAATGTCTCAGAACATTATGAGGAATCCTCTTCACAGCATCGCCATCTTTCCATCTTGATGATTTTCGGGTATTCACTTAAGTTGGCATAATCCTTCCGGAACAGAACACAATTATTCTTACAAACGTGGATCATACCATATCCAATTCCAACTGCACGAAGGAAATTCTTCATTTTACTGTAGGTGTGTGGCAGCTCAGACGCATCTGGGAAAGCTTTGCGGAAAGCAGCCAACATCGCATCGAATGATTTGTTGGTCATCCGCTCAGATGTCTTCACCTGAAGAAAGGTGACCATAGCTGAGAATACTGACAGCTTATTTCCTGGGGTCACAGCCACGTTGCATTGTTCCAACATGCGGGCCCACCGTTTTTCTTCTGCAGGTGAAAGTTCATGAAATGCACGAGCATTTGGTAGCATTGTTTCAATGTTGGTCAAACTCATGGCTCCGCCACCACCACCTCCTCCTCCTCTTCCACCTGAGCATCAGGTAGATCAATATGGTGATCTGCTGCTTCCACGTAGTCAGTAACATTGACGTTCACAACTTCACCATGATGAACCCACCTAGTATATGTGACCGACATCCCATACAAGTGTAGATGATTTTGCACAGTTGACTGGGGTCTTGTAACTGAATTCATACAACTACTACACGGGCAGAGCACATCTGATTTCGGACCACCGTACTCAGCTCTGATAATGTTCATGAAGTTTTCAACCCCTGCGACATATGCAGTGGAGAATCTTCAAGCAGAAGTTATCCAAGTCCTGTCCATCTGTTAGACATACAAATTAGTTCTTCTACTAGATATTACAGGAAAAACATATATGCTTTTTTATGAAGTCCAGAAAAAAATACCTAGCTCGATGTCTAAAGCTATGGCAAGATATTTGGACGAGCAGATCTAAGTAACGAAATATATTTAAAGCTAATTCAGCAAACAAATTTGAGTGCTAAATTATGGCAGGCTGTTTCAGCAGTCAATGAGGCCGAGCACACAGCCATCGAACTATCGAAGGCCATCGCAACAACAAAGATCGAGTATAAAACGGTGTAGAGCTATTTCACCTAACAGATTGGCTACTAGACCATGGCAATCTACGCCACAATAAATATATGGCAGGATATTTTAGCAACTAATCGGGCTTGGCATGCCATCTCAGCTAAGCAGATTGAGTGCAGAATAGGGCAAGGAAGCTTCTTAAGCAGAGCATATTGACTGTAAACAATTTCGGCAAACAGTGAGATTAACAGCGTCTATCAGCTAACATTCAACGCTACACCGACATGCACGGGGTCTCAGTTTAGAATGCGTGTACCGTGGGAGAAGCTGACCGCCGTGCGTCTCCACACGAATGTTGCCAGCGGTGGCGGCGCTGACCATCGTGCGCCTCAACAAGAACGTCGCCAATGGTGGCGGCTCGGCTCGAGGACGGCAGTCTACAAGAGCGTACTGTGGGAGCGAGAGGATCGCCGTGCGTCCCCTCGACGAACCGCGGCGCCGACGTATCGATGCGGCGGGGAGGGCAGCTTTGGCAGAGCAAATGGAGTGGAGGGGGAGGGGGAGGGGGGTTTGGGGAATATTATTGGCTAGTTGGCCGAAGGGTGGTTGAATTTGGGATTTGGGGGGATTTTTGGGGGGGGGGGGTTCGCGCGGTGGGCGGGGGAGTTTGGCGCATGATCGGTTTCTTCAAGTGCAGTCCCACGTGTCAGTGAAGAGGCAAGCCGAAGTGCGTTCCGTTTGCGTGAGCCGTGTGCAGGACCGAACGTTTGTGGGGTGCAATGCGACCGCAACAGGGGTGCTGTGAGTGTACCCCCTTTTTCCTTTTAAACTAGGTGCTTCGCCCCCTAAAAAAACTTGGTGCTTCGCGCGATCCATCGATACTACTACTAGTAATCTGGTAATCCCGACTAAAACGGCGCGGCCGGGTCTTTTCCCGCGCGATATGCTGGGAGATTGGCTTAGTTGGTTTTTTTGGACGAGTAATGCTACACCTACGTAATCGCATGTTAGCTTTGTCTCGGTTCAATAAAAAGCAGAGTTGGTGATGATGGTGTGCCTGCCATCCTACAATATAGGCCGTCTGATCTATATCTAATGGATAAGAAGGAAAATATGACAATTTACCCGCACTCCTCTCCACATTTGCGGCGGCGACCGACGTCCTCCATCTGCGATGTCCATGTACGGGGGCGGGGTTCAAGACGAAGGTGCGGTCTCCGGCGAGGAAGAGTAGAAGACGGGAGACGGACCGGCCAGGACGCACACCATGCCCTGCCGCCTCCCATGCCCTACTCATCCTCGGAGGAGTCCCCAACCTCGGCGGTGTCGGACGTTGGACGGTGGCAAGTAGGACGCTTGGCTGACGGTGCTCCCGTTGTCGGCCGCCATCGTGGCCACCGCTTGTGCCGTCGCGTCCGCGTCTGGCTACGCCGCTATTGCGTCGCGAGCGACGACTTGAGCGAGGGCGGCGACCTCGAGATTCATCCCCGAAGACAAAGCTCTCCCGCAGAGCGTTCGCGCTCGCGGTCATGGCGGATGTGGTGCCAGGTAGCAGGATGATGCGCTATGGTGTGGAGGTTAGCTGGGTATTGCCGCTTTAAGTAGCGCATTCCAGTGAGGCCAAAGAGTCCAGGCGCGTCATTAAGTCACCGGAGTTTCTTCCTCGGGCACCGAGCCTCTTAACGGCGGCATACGGACGGACGGCATGAATGCGGGCAGCTGGCGCCGGCTGGGAATGCACCGCGCGACGGCACGAGTGACGAGGATTTTTAGTGTGCCAGGGTAGTCAGCTGCGGTCGTGGCAACGTTGGAGATGCCCTTTGCTCACATGCGACCCCGCATGTCATTGAAAAAGCAAGACGACCCGGCATGGTCTCAGGTCCTAGGGATGCAGTTGGTTGCGCTATACCACTCCGCGGATGCGTCGCGGCGCGCGCGCACTTCGGCGCCTCGTGCATCCTCGACGAGCCGGGTGTTGATCTGCTGGTCGTGCCACAGCGCTAACGCCACCTCGGCACACTGAAACCGACCGCGTCCTGCGACTATGAGCGTGTCGCTCACCGCGGTCGCCCTGTCCAGAGGCGGTGCTGGAGCTGCGCCACGTTGCTGGCCCCCACGACCCACATGAATGGTTGCCGGTGGCGAGGAGGTCGTGGGCCAGCTCCTCCATTGGACTAGTCTGCGCCACGTCATCCCGACAGGTGTGCCCCACATGTCGGTTTCCTTGTTTTCCCGGCCATATTCAAGCGTCAGTGCTCCGCGTTGCGCATTAGGCGCAGAACAGGTGGTTTTTGTGCCCTGGTTCAAAAGTGGTACAGTACCAAGTTGTTACCCTAGCCCCAAGTGGGGTGGTTTTGGGTACGGTGCCACCCTTTTCCTTTTCAAGTAGTGAACCGTAACACTTGATTAAGTAGCCGGATGGTGTGCTAAATGTAGGTGTCCCACTGTTTGAAAGAATAATTGAGGTGTGCCCGGTCCGTGCCCGCATTTAGGGGTCCAACTTACCATGTTCTGGCAGTAGTAACTATACTAGTCCCTGCGTACTCCCTCTATTTTTATTTACTCCGCATTTTAGCTTTGCTCAAAGTCAAACTTTGTAAACTTTGACAAAGTTCATAGACAGAAATAATAACATATACAATAACAAATCGATACCATTAGACTCATTATTGAATATACTTTCACATCATATATATTTTCTATTGTAAATATTCATATTTCTTCTCTTACTAGCAAGATGCCCTTGCGTTGCACGTAACATCAAGATGCATTTGTATGACTAGTTTATCTTGTGAGAGAAAAGGATGAACGACGGAAGGCCTTATTTGCAATTGCGGAGAGGTGTGTGGGTACCTTTTTGCAAAATTGCCATAGTTTACATCCTATCCGTTAGATATAGATCGGATGGCCTATATTGCAGATGGCAGGCACACCATCATCACCAACTCTGTTTTTTATAAGAGTCCATCGATTTATATCTGACGAATAGGAAGGAAACTATGGCAATTTTGCAAAAAGATACCCACACCCCTCTCCACATTTTCAAATAAGGCCTTCCCTCCATCCTTTTTCTCCCACAAGATAAACTACTCATACAAATGCATCTTGATGTTCCGTGCAACGCACGGGCATCTTGCTAGTGTACATAAAAAGCAGAGTTCGTGATGATCGTGTGCCTGCCATCCTGCAATATCGGCCGTCCGATCTATATCTAACGGATAGGATGGAAACTATGACAATTTACCTGCACTCCTTTCCACATTTGCAGATAAGGCCTTCCCTCGTTCATCATTTTCTCCCACAAGATCTTGATGTTCCGTGCAAGGCACGGGCATCTTGCTAGTTTTCTATAAACTTGGTCAAATTTTATGAAGTTTGACTTCAGTCAAACCTAATATGCAGAGTAAATAAAAACAGAGAGAGTATCTTACTCCGTGACCAGGACGGAAGGGAAAACGAGACAACTTGTTGTTTATTTGAGCCGTTCAAGTATAATCATGCGGCGTTGCTTATTTCTCATTCCTCTCCAACCCTCTTCTCCATCGATCATGCCGCCCTCCGGTCGAATCCATCCTCCCGCATGCATCATTTGAACATTCCGCCGAGTATCATTCGCTTGTATTTCCAATGTTGTAATTTGTACGACATGCATACAAACAAACGGTTCGTTAAAAGTTTCACTTTTCCTCCACTACGTGTCGCTTCCCATCTTAGTTTTGACATCCCATTCGGTTCATGCCCCGACACATCTTGACGAGATCGATTGATGTTGGGGGGGGTCTGTGGGGATTAGAGGGAGTATATTGTACGTTCATAAGCGAAACGAACGTATTGTACCCACCCTAGTCCTCTTTCAATCGATCTCCGGACCCCGAGATGAAATCGAGAGAAAACGAGTGGGTGCATGTGTGATACCTAAGGCGGATTCAAATTTTTGAACCGGTGATCATAGCATCTGCAAATCATATATAAAGGGTATTCAATGTTCGTTTCGCTTTTGAACGTACAATATACTCCCTCCGATCCTTTCTAGTTTACATATAAGTTTTATGTGTAGTCAAAGTATCTCTACTTTGATCAAACTTACAGAAAAAAGTATCAACATTGAACAACGCTCAATGAATATTGTTAGATTCGTACGTACTCCTAGATTTGTATTCAAACAGAGATGGTTTCCAATTTGTTTTCAACCACGTGAATGTGCTTGTTCTCGGCATGCTCTTCCTACTAGGATTTCGCCACGTATAGCCAGTCCAATAGTAACTTTTTTAAGCTCCCTGTCCAATAGTACTAGTGGAGTACTGACAACATCTGTAGTAGAGTATGCAGTGCTCATAGTAATCCCTCCTTCCATTTATATACGACCTAAGAGCAAGTCTAATAATAAGGCCTAGTCAGCAGACTATAAGACTTGTCATGTCATTAAAATCCTACTTGGAGGAGTGAGAAGAGAGGAGAGAGAGTGAAGCGGGCTCTTATATTCTACAGCCAGGCCATAACACATAGATCAAGAAAAAAAGTATGCATGCAACTCTCTTCCAATCATATACCTTGCTCATGCAAATATTAAATGCTTAGAGCCAACCTAATAGCCATTAAGAGCCAACTAAGATGGAACTTTTGCCGATGTGAAGGAGAGAGATGTGAAAAAGTAAGGGGAGTGGGCTCTCATGCAAGAGCCTAGTTATATACGCATTCCTAGGTAAATACAATAAATATGAAGAAAGAGATAATAGAGAGGAGATGGGAAAAAGTACTAATACAATAGCCAACCTTTTATATCATTTTTTGCGGGAAATAGCCAAGCTTATAGCCCACACTATTGTATGAGTGCATATAGATGATGGCTATAGATGACATGGCAGTTCCTTATAGCCATCTGCTGGCTATATTATTAACCATGCTCTAATGCGTTTTTCAAAACCGCCTTTGACTATTGACAAGAATAATAGTACATGAGATGTATAATGTGAAAATTATATCATTGGAAGCTCCTTTCACATACGAATTTGACCGTATGCTTTGTGTAAGTTGCATGTCATATATTATTACTCTAACATTTGGTCAAAGTTAGCCTCGAAAAACGCATTAGGCCCTGTAGATGGAAGGAGGGAGTAGTAGTGGAAGTGGATCCTCTGACGTAGGATCCCTGCCTTACCCTCCCTTCCAGTCACTTACTGGCGGACCCACGCTTGCTAGGCCTCGCATGTCAGTTACTCAATGGGTTCAGCCACGTCAGGGGATCCTCATCCGTAGTATACGTGCTCTATTTATATTTACTCTGCATAAATTACGCGGGCGGGGGAGGGGGAGGGACGTCGGTTTGCTCTCAACTGCGGTCCCACAAGCGAGCAAAAACGCAAGACGAAGCGTGTTCCATTCGGGTGAACGACGTGGAGTGTCCAGCATGCCGGGGTGCAACGGGAACACGACAAGAGTGATGTATAGTCAAAACCGATTGACCTTCGCTGCTCGGCCGGAACCAGTATTCACACCAGAACCTTTGCTCCTCGTCCTATGCCAGTTACTGCCCCAAAACCACACCTCCTCTCTAGCCCATTCCCCCACCTTTCGATCGCTTAGCCCACATCAAGCGTCCCCTAGTTTGCGGGAAAGCCATGGTGCACCGCAAGATCACGTACTACAAGATGCTGACGCCGGAGCGCCGCGTAGAAATCACGGCGGCGGTCGGTGCCACAGACCTCCGTTCCCAAGCTTGCTTTGCGGCGGGCCAATCCCCGAGTTCTCTGGAGCCAAGCTACGAGGAGGAGGAAGCCGATCCAATGTTCATGGCGGAGGTCGGGGCGCAGAAGGCCCCCAATGGTTATGAGAGGATCGACGTCGACTTCGTGCTGGCGTCCGGGTCCCCCATGGTGCAGGCGGACCTGCGGTTCAACCTGGCGATACTAAAGGAGGACCGGGAGGCGGAGGCTCAACTCGACACGGAGCGCATGCATGCCGCTTCCATCGAGGCTCTCCTGCAGGCGGAACCGGATGTCGTGGATGTGAACCGGGCGGTGGAGGCTCAACTCGATGCGGAGCGCGCGGATGCCGCTGCCATCGAGGCCCTCCTGCAGGTGGAACCAAAGGTCCTGGACTTGAACCGGGCGGTGGAGGCTCAACTCGACGCGGAGCGCGCGAATGCCGCTGCCATCGAGGCCCTCCTGCAGGCGGAACCGGACGTCCTCGACTTGAACTGGGCGGTGCTCTCGTCCGTGCAGAGCGCCCGCACGCTCCACGTGAATGAGTAGCTGGACGCCGAGGACAACCACGGTGCGGAGACACACGTCGGCAGCTACGGCTGGTTCGCGCTGGCAGCCAAAGACGACGAGTCCGTCTCATTCCGTGAGCAGTGATAGTTTTTCTTTATGTTGTCGTTTTTAGGGATCTTTTGTTGTGTAAAAACATACATTGTTATGCAAGTCGCCTGACTTTCATCATTTGGGCCAGTCTACCATTTCAGGCGGTTGGATGAATATCCTACGTCTCCTAACCCTTCTTCCTCACCTTTTCTTCTTCCCCAACAGACTACCGCACGGGCCGTACGGATCCACCCCAACATGCGGTTGGATAAACATAATGTATGAACGAAAATTATCTGTCAGCGGTAGCACGTGTCAGTGAGGGTGCGTTCCCTTGGTTGGGTTTGTGGCGTGCAGGAGCGACTATGTGAGGGCGCGGTGCGACCGCGGCGTGCAAGAGTGACCATGTGAGGGTGCGGTTTAATGTGTATTTTTTTCTCCAAAGCCCAAAGAGCTAACCATCTCACTCCTCATCGCTTGATTAATGCAGTGCCATGCAAACAAACCTTCTCACTTCCGCATGCATGCAAGGGTATATTAATGTCCTTGGTTGCTAGTACGAGGCAAACCCCATCAATTTTGCCTCGATTAGTGTTAGTGGCCTTTTGCAAATTGTAATTTTGATATACTGGCCTGGTGTACAAAGTGCGTTCGACGGAGAACACCATTGAGGGAGACCACGGTAAGTTGTTCACAAGTGCCGCCTGCAAGCCGAGACAACCGCCTTATTTGCATCCAGGAAGTCCGTTGAACCAAAGGACACGTAAATGTACTAGTACACAATAGCGTTGTCCGTCCAGCTTAGTGCGATGAGGTGGTTTCTCGAAGAAGACGATGGAGAAGCGGAGTCAGCGAAGAGTGTAATGATGGTTGCTTCGTCCGTGCTTTGTGATTTGACGCCTCACTACTTTGTGATTTATGATAAAAGGGACGGGGGAGTAGACTCTGTGCTCTATACTGTACATGCGTCCAAGCACGGGACAAAGAGGAGAGACGTTGCATTTTTCTATTCCTTCAATCAATCAATCAGGGAGCTTCGGTTCCAACTGTTTGGCTTTGGCAGCACTGTCCACAAATGGTTCCCATCGATGACAAAAGCTCTTTTCACATTTGTCTACTCATTGTGGATGCCCTTAACCGTACCACTTGGTTTTGCTCCTGTGTGCTATCTATACAAATCTCAATTATATTGATCTAAAAAATTATAGAATCAAGATTAGTAAAAAGGAGGTGATTTTGCCGCGCGGATGGCGGGGGAGGTTTCTTATTTTTAGAGGATGTTGGCCTGGCGGTTTGCTAACATGCGGTCCCATGTGTCAGTGCTTTACCAAGCCGATCCGCCTCCCACATGAGGTAGAACAACGGCAGAAGCAACACGTGGTTAACTTGAAGAAGATGAGGGAGAAGCAGATTCAGCAACGAGTGAAATGATGCTTGCTTCGTCCCTCCAACTTCTTTTTTTACTAGCATTATTATTACTTCGTCCCTCCAACTTAACTGCGGGAAAGGTGCAACTTTCTAATTTGACGCCTCATTGCTCATTACTACGCCGACGCCATGACTGGGGTGCTTCACCCATGCTGCTCTGCACTGTATTTCGGTATGGCACATGGACCCGGTAGCTTGATGTCCCACATGTCGGCGAAAGGGACTAGAACATTTATGAAAGCGAGCGCTCCACTCTTACGACGGAGGAGTACATGACCCGGCGGCCCAGTGAACTGTCACTTGTACTGTATACTAGTACTATAGTTTTGCTATTTCGCACGATCCATCGATACAAACCCGATTAAACAGGAAAGGGAGGGATTTTTCCCGCGCGGTAGATGATACTGGCCATACATTTCAAAGGCAATTTTAATGTATGCAAACTGAATAATTAAGTAACAATATGATATCTAGTAAAACTACAAACACATATGATTTATTGTGTTAGAGTGTAGTAGTAGTGCTCTATTGCATAGTTGTTAGATGTAACATGTGAGAACGTGTAGAGATGTAGTTTTGGAGGGCCTACAGAGATAAAGCATAATACGGCCACCGAACTTCAGAATACGCTCATTACGGTCACTATATACGTTTTGCGGTGATTATACAGTCACTTGCTCACCATTCAGCATCGGATTGCACTCTGTTGACCGGCCAAATAGTCTGCGTGGCACCATGTTGACTAGCTAAATTGACCACGTTCCTTGTGGGTCCCACCTGTCAGTTCGCATAGGAAAAAGGTCAGATAAACACAAATTTACGCAGGCGCGACAAGACTCCAACCCGTGCGCGGGAATCACCTGGTTGTGTATGTGTCTGTCTGGGCCTGATGTGTGCGCATGCACGTGTAGGTTGAGCACTTGAGCGTGAGAGTGTGTGTAGGTCGTGTGGTGTGTGCATGCATGCATGCGTGTGTGCGTGTGAGTGTTGCGTCCGTGCGTGGCTGCGTGTGTACGTGTGAGTGTTGCGTGCGTGCATGGCTGCATGTGTTCGTGTGAGTGTTGCGTGCATGCAGTTCGTGTGCATGCGTGCGTGTGTGTGTGTATAATCACCACACCAGCTCCTGTGTGTCAAAACAGACGGCTCAGCATACCAATACAAGGCCACCTTGTCCGCTGTGCCCGCGGTCATGACTTCGAACCACCGTCCAATATTTTTTTGTCGTTTGTTTTCATTCTTACTAGCAAGAAGCCCGTGCGTTGCACGTAACATCAAGATGCATTTGTATAGCTAGTTTATCTTTGTGAGAGAAATGTATGAACGAGGGAAGGCCTTATTTGCAAATGTGGAGAGGTGTGTGGGCACCTTTTTGCAAAATTGCCAGAGTTTCCTTCCTATCTGTCAGATATAAATCGGACGGCCTATATTGCAGGATGGCAGGCACACCAACATCACCAACTCTGTTTTTTCTAAGAGTGTAGAAGAGTAGATACAAGCCGACAGGTGGGCCCAATGGTAGTGAGATAATGCGATGCAACACTAGAGGTGCCACGTGGACCGTTTAACTGGTCAACTAGTCGTGTCTTGAGCAAATACAGAGCTGTACGGTGAGCCCGTGACTGTATAATAACCACAAAACGTAAATCGTGACCGTAATGAGTGGATTCTAAAGTCCAATGTACGTATCGTGCTTTCGCTCCAAATACGATGATCGTCACTGTATATATCGCGAGAGAAAGATGAAACATGTGTGAATGTGCTGGGGGCTTAATTTTAGAGGACCTGGAGATAGTTTGTGTGCGTACGTGAAAGGGGCATAGAGGGGGTGTATGCGATGGGGAGAGAGATGCTCTTCGTTTCTCTTTATTATGACTAACTTTATATATAGTATAAAAATATAAAAATTCACAGTGTGGAATAAATATCATTGTGGGCACCATGCAACAAATTAACGTTCATACTCCTCCATATAACTTTGTAATGTTGTATATATGTAGAAACTCTAAAATAATTTTTTGGCCACACTTTATTCAAAAGGAATGTTGTATGCGAAATAAACGTGAAGAGAGGGCTTTTTAGATCAATGTGGTACGTGATGTAACATGTGTGAATGTGTAGTTGATGTATTTGGCAGGGCCTAGAGAGGTATGTGTGTGTATTACATATTCGAGGGAGACATGGATAGAGGGGCCGGCGGGGGGAGGGGCGTGGGAGAGATAGCACGAGAAATGAGAGAGGTCTAGAGAGAGACTAATATGATGTCACGGCGAGAGATTCCCTTGAGTGTGTATATGCAAGGGGGAGGGGATAGAGGCACGAGGAGATATTTTTTGTGTGGTGTCTGTGTTGGCATGTGTGGGTGTGAGAAGATAACGAGACCTGGGGGTAGAGGGTGTGTCACCGCATGATGTCCAGTGGGTCGAGGTGAGGCCCTTGGTTCGGTTTCTGCGCCACATTGGTCGGCCCGTGACGCATTTAGGGAGACCCATGGATAACTTGTCGTACAAGACAACGATAGCAGAATTGTGAAGGACTCTGTGTCCACTGACAAAGCTGGCTAGGATTTGTAACCCTAGGTTCTCGGACTAAGGTAACCCCTTATCTCTGATATTACTATTCATCCAACCTAACTTTAAGGGGCATCCTACAGAATGCTCTGCTAGAATCATACTCGTCGATTAGGAAGAGAGGTGTGATACAATGCGTGAGAGACAGACCTAAGGATAATGTGCGTATAGGAGACACGAAGGCATGCCTATGTATATAGAAAGGGTCGATGGGGATTGTGCGTGTGTATGCTTGTGAGAGGAAGAGTGCTTGTGATAAAGGTTAGTGAAAACAGTCGTAAATGGTTACGAGAGAGAGGGAGGGTTATATCGAGAGCATGTATGCGTACTCCTGAGGTCCCAAGGGGGAACTTCGCGTGGTTCTAGGGCCTCCGGAGGCACCCATCCTGGCGCCCCTTCTAGGCGCCCATCCTGCGTTAGAGCCCCCGAGTGAGATTCATTCATCGCTGGTGCACCGGGTCGCGATGCCTGACGTAGCCAGGAGATGAAAGTTCCTGAGGTCTAGGGTCGGGGGCCATATTTGCCTGCTGGCTAGCTCAGGAGCATCGCGCGAGGACCCGGATGCCAAGGCCTTTGCGAGGCGCGAGCGTGGGCGGACCTGCAGCCGTTGTGGCAACGTCGCCGGGTTTTCCCCGACTGCAGCACTGTGCCCAGATCTCGCTCACGAGGTGCGAGGGAGAAAACAATGGATAACTGTCACGTCCGAAACAAGATTTGAGGAGGGAAAGCACCGCAAGAAACAACAAATTCTGACCCCCATTCGGACAAAGACGCGAAAATTTCAAGTTCATTCCAAGAAATAGCAAATTTTTGGTTACAAGAGGAAGCAAAGAACAGCCGCGTCCGGCACCAAGGCTAGTCTTCCCACCAGCGCGGAGCATGGGGCCTCCACTTGGCATGGGCATAGTCGTTGTTTGACCATGTCGTCCGCCAGCGCGGAGCATGGGGCTTCCACTTGGACCGGGGTGGGAGCTCCCGTGAGGCCGAGGGGTGGCGCTCAGGAGACTCTGGGGTGTGTACATCCCCACTCATTATAATGTGAGAGTGTCACGGGTAGAACTTGCGGAGATGCTGGATGTTCCAGGCATTCTGGACGGGGACCCCGTCCTGCGTCTCCAGGCATTAAGACCGGGCCTGGAGACACGGGCGATCCTGAGCGGGCCCTCCCACATGGGCGAGAGCTTGTGGAGGCCCTCCCTAGAGAGGACCCGCCTCAGGACGAGGTCTCCGACCTCGAGAGTCCGAGACCGAATGCTGCGGAAATGGTAGCACCGCAACGCCTGCTGGTACCTCGCCGCGCGGAGCGAGGCTCGGCGGCGTGCCTCCTCCCCGAGCACGAGGTCTGTCCTCCGCGAGGCATCCTGACGCGCCTCGTCGAATGCCATGACCCGCGGGGAGCGATGCTTGACCTCATGCGGGAGGACCGCCTCAGCCCCATAGACGAGGAAGAACGGGGTCTCACCGTTGTGCTTAGTCGCTGTGGTGCGGATGGACCATAGCATAGACTGAAGCTTACGGAGCCAACCCCTTTCACAGGCCTCAAGCTTTTCCTTGAAGGTCCTTCTCTTGAGGCCCCTGAGGGCCTCTGTGTTGGCGCGTTCGGCCTGGCCGTTGCTCCGTGGGTGAGCTACAGAAGCGTAGCATATATGCATTCCAAGGTTAGCACAATATGTCCTGAAAAGGTTGCTTGTGAACTGCGAGCCGTTATCAGTAATGATACGGTTGGGGGGGCCAAAATGGCTCACGAGGCCCTTGACGAACTTGACGGCTGAGCCGGCGGGGATGGTGCGCACGGGCTCCACCTCCGCCCACTTGGTGAACTTGTCGATGGTGACGTAGAGGTAGCGGTATCCGCCGGCCGCCCGAGGAATTTGGCCCAAAATATCCAGCCCCCAGATCGCGAAGGGCCATGAGAGCGGGCTGGTATGGAGTCCTTACGCGGGCTGGTGAATCTTCTTGGCGTGGAACTGGCATGCCTCGCAGGATCTCACCGGCTCGGTGGCATCATTCAGTGTCGTTGGCCAGTAGAACCCGCTGCAGAACACCTTGCCCACGGGGGCGCGCGACGAGGAGTGGTGTCCACAATCCCCTCCATAGATATCGGCCAACAACTTGCGCCCTTGCTCATCGGATATGCACCATAGCGAGACGTCATTGGTGTGACTTCGATATAGCTCGCCGTCCTGCAAGTAATAATAGGTGGCCTGACGAATCACGCACTCTCCATCCCCCTCCTTCTCTAGCAAGGCTCCCGGAGCAAGTACGCCCTGAACTCCTCGGTCCAGCAGCCCGCCTGATGTTCCGGCGCCACAAGCAGGCGTGCTGTGATAACCCACAAGTATAGGGGATCTCAACAGTTTTCGAGGGTAGAGTATTCAACCCAAATTTATTGATTCGACACAAGGGGAGCCAAAGAATATTATCAAGTATTAGCAGCTGAGTTGTCAATTCAACCACACCTGAAAGACTTAAAATCTGCAGCAAAGTATTTAGTAGCAAAGTAGTATGGAAGAAATGGTAACAGTGGCAAAAGTAACAGTAGCTGTTTTGTAGTAATCGTAACAGTGGCAACGGAAAAGTAACTAAGCAAAGATCAATATGTGAAAAGCTAGTAGGCATTGGATCAGTGATGGATAATTATGTCGGATGCGATTCCTGATGCAATAGTTATAACATAGGATGACACAGAACTAGCTCCAGTTCATCAATGTAATGTAGGCATGTATTCCGAATATAGTCATACGTGCTTATGGGAAAGAACTTGCATGACATCTTTTGTCCTACCCTCCCGTGGCAGCGGGGTCCTATTGGAAACTAAGGTATATTAAGGCCTCCTTTTAGTAGAGTACCGGACCAAAGCATTAACACTTAGTGAATACATGAACTCCTCAAACTACGATCATCACCTGGAGTGGTCCTGATTATTGTCACTTCGGGGTTACCGGATCATAACACATAATAGGTGACTATTGACTTGCAAGATAGGATCAAGAACTCACATATATTCATGAAAACATAATAGGTTCAGATCTGAAATCATGGCACTCGGGCCCTAGTGACAAGCATTAAGCATAGCAAAGTCATCGCAACATCAATCTCAGAACATAGTGGATACTAGGGATCAAACCCTAACAAAACTAACTCGACTACATAGTAAATCTCATCCAACCCATCACCGTCCAGCAAGCCTACGATGGAATTACTCACGCACGGCGGTGAGCATCATGAAATTGGTGATGGAGGAAGGTTGATGATGACGACGACGATGGATGCCCCTCTCCGGAGCCCCGAACGAACTTCAGATCAGCCCTCCCGAGAGAGATTAGGGCTTGGAGGCGGCTCCGTATCGTAAAACGCGATGAATCCTTCTCTCTAATTTTTTTCTCCCCGAACGTGAATATATAGAGTTGGAGTTGAGGTCGGTGGAGCCTCAGGGGGCCCACGAGACAGGGGGCGCACCCATGGGGCAGGCGCGCCCCCACCCTCGTGGACAGGGTGTGGGCCCCCTTGTCTTGATTCTTTTTCCAGTATTTTTTATAAATTCCAAAAATATTCTCCGTGAAGTTTCAGGTCATTCTGAGAACTTTTATTTCTACACAAAAATAACACCATGGCAATTCTGCTGGAAACAGCGTCAATCCGGGTTAGTTCCATTCAAATCATGCAAGTTAGAGTCCAAAACAAGGGCAAAAGTGTTTGGAAAAGTAGATACGATGGAGACGTATGAACTCCCCCAAGCTTAAACCTTTGCTTGTCCTCAAGCAATTCAGTTGAAAAACTGAAAGTGATAAAGAAAAACTTTTACAAACTCTGTTTGCTCTTGTTGTTGTAAATATGTAAAGCCAGCATTCAAGTTTTCAGCAAAGATTATGAACTAACCATATTCACAATAACACTTAGGTCTCATGTTTACTCATATCAATGGCATAATCAACTAGCGAGCAATAATAATAAATCTCGGATGACAACACTTTCGCAAAACAATCATAATGTGATATAACAAGATGGTATCTCGCTAGCCCTTTCTGAGACCGCAAAACATAAATGCAGAGCACCTTTGAAGATCAAGGACTGACTAAACATTGTAATTCATGGTAAAAGAGATCCAGTCATACTCATTATAAACTAATAGTAATGGATGCAAATGACAACGGTGCTCTCCAATTGGTGCTTTTTAATAAGAGGATGACGACTCAACATAAAAGTAAACAGATAGGCCCTTCGCAGAGGGAAGCAGGGATTTGTAGAGGTGCTAGAGCTCGGTTTTGAAATAGAGATAAATAATATTTTGAGCGGCATACTTTCATTGTCAACATAACAATCGAGAGATATCGATATCTTCCATGCTACACACATTATAGGCGGTTCCCAAGCAGAATGGTAAAGTTTATACTCCCCCACCACCAACAAGCATCAATCCATGGCTTGCCCGAAACAACGGGTGCCTCCAACTAACAACAATCCTAGGGGAGTTTTGTTTGCAATTATTTTGATTTGGTTTGAGCATGGGACTGGGCATCCCGGTGACCAGCCATTTTCTCGTGAGTGAGGAGCGGAGTCCACTCCTCTTGAGAATAACTCGCCTAGCATGGAAGATACAGACAGCCCTAGTTGATACATGAGCTATTCGAGCATACAAAACAGAATTTCATTTGAAGGTTTAGAGTTTGGCACATACAAATTTACTTGGAATGGCAGGTAGATACTGCATATAGGAAGGTATGGTGGACTCATATGGAATAACTTTGGGGTTTATGGAAGTGGATGCACAAGCAGTATTCCCGCTTAGTACAAGTGAAGGCTAGAAAGAGACTGGGAAGCGACCAACTGGAGAGCGACAACAGTCATGAACATGCAATAAAATTAATAAACATTGAGTGCAAGGATGAGTAGGATATAATCCACCATGAACATAAATATCGTGGAGGCTATGTTGATTTTGTTTCAACTACATGTGTGAACATGTGCCAAGTCAAGCCACTTGAATCATTCAAAGGAGGATACCACCCTATCATACCACATCACAACCATTTTAATAGCATGTTGGCACACAAGGTAAACCATTATAAACTCCTAGCTAACTAAGCATGGCATAAGCAACTATAATCTCTAATTGTCATTGCAAACATGTTTCATTCATAATAGGCTGAATCAGGAACGATGAACTAATCATATTTACAAAAACAAGAGAGGTCGAGTTCATACGAGCTTCTCTCATCTCAATCAGTCCATCATATATCATCATTATTGCCTTTCACTTGCACGACCGAATGGTGTGGATAATAATAATAGTGCATGTGCATTGGACTAAGCTGGAATCTGCAAGCATTTTAATTCATGGGAGAAGACAAGTTAACATGGGCTCTTGGTTAAATCAACAATAATGCATATAAGAGCCACTTCAACATTTTCATTATGGTCTTTTCCTCTCGACCCCCAAAGAAAAGAAAAGAAATAAAACTATTTACACGGGAAAGCTCCCAACAAGCAAAAGAATAACAAGAAATCTTTTTGGGTTTTCTTTTTAATTACTACTACTACAGGCATGGAAAGTAAACTAACTAAAAGCTACAACTATTTTTTGGTTTTTCTTAAGGATTTTCAAACACACAAGAAGAAAGCAAGAAAAGGAAATAAACTAGCATGGATAGTACAATGAAAAAAGTATGAGCACCGACAACGAGAATGAGTGTGTGAACATGAATGTAATGTCGGTGAGAAATACGTACCCCCCCAAGCTTAGGCTTTTGGCCTAAGTTGGTCTAGTCCCATGGATCGAAGCTGCTCTCTCCGAGGTACTGAGGAGGGTCCTCAGGGTGCCACTGTTTGGCGATCTCCTCCGGATCCCACTGATAAATTGACTGCCGATAAGGGTCTAGTGGTGGCTCAGGCTCAGGCTCTGGAACTTGTGTCAGGTTCCAGTACGCATAAATGGCCTCCGGCAAGATGAGGTGCGTGCCTGAAAGTATGTCAAACAGAGAGGGTGCAGGCAAGGTAATAATCTCACAGTAATTTTTATCAAATATCAACTTATACTTAAGCATCTTCTTCTTATCTTTAACAATAAAATCATGTGCTACCATACTCTTATAATCTAGAAAAATAGGGGGCATCAACTTTTCCTCCTTCTCATAATGCCTAATAGGTATGTTAAAATGTGCAGCGAGGCGCGAAGCAAAGATGCCTCCAAAGATGGGACCCTTTGTACGGTTCAGATTTAACCGTTTAGCAACAATAACGCCTAAACTAAAAATAGTATCACGAAACAAGGCATGGCGCAACATAACAATATCAGGAGCACTAAGATTTCCACTGTTCCCACGACCAATTAAGCATCTGCTAGCAAATATTGCAAAGTAACGTAGAACAGGAAAATGTATGCTAGTGATTCTTGCATCAGAAACTTTCCTCATTTCCCCTACAACAATCATATCAATAAACCCTTCCACATCATTACGATGCGGTTCCTCTATGCTGCCCTCAAAGGGTATCTTGCATACCTGACAAAAATCATATAGGGACATCTCCTTAACCTCATCATATAAATGAAACTCCACTGAGGGTGGTGATCTCCTAGCATGGAAATGAAAATTTTGCACAAAAATATTAGTGAGGAGGAGATACTGTTCGCGCTGGTCGCGGAGGAAGTCGGTGAGGCCTGCATTCTCAGCCAAATAATAAAAATCATCATGAATCCCGGCAGCCTTCAAGAACTCATCACAAGGCCATTCACACGGACGAACTTCCGTGGTGCGAGGAAGATTATATTTGGGCTTCTTATTCTCTTCACTTTGCTTATCCTTCGAGCTTCGGCTGGAAGTGCCTCTCAAAAAACTCTTCATCATTTTCTTTCTCTAAAAATTTCTGAAATTTTTAGTGACTCAAAATAAAAGTGAACCAAACTCAACAAAATTGATAGCAACTACTCCCACAAGTGCCTAGAGACTATATCATGCATTAGAACTACTTGGGACCAAATAAATTTGACATGCAAGCTCATGAACAGGGTCACCTAAGCAGCAAAAATTTGCAATGAATAAAGCACTAGAACAAAAACTAATTGGACCATTGGAGGAGTAACATACCGAAGAACAATCCCCCAAAGCAGTTTTGTGAGTGGAGCTTTGAGCAAGGAGATCGAAAATCGCAGCAAAACGAGGTAGAACACGAGTTTGAGCTGTGTGGTGATTTTTTCTGGAGGAAGATGAAGTGTGTGGGTGCTGGAATAAGTGGAGGGGGCCACGTGGGGCCCATGAGGCACGGGGCTTGCCCCGGGGGGTGGGCGTGCCCTGGACCCTCGTGGCCAGGTGGTGGCTCCCCCTGGTGTGTTCTCAGTGCCAATAATTCTTAAATATTCTACAAAAAATCATATTTCAATTTCGGGGCATTTGGAGAACTTTTATTTTCGGGGTATTTTTTATTGCAAGGATAATTCAGAAAATAGACAGAAAATACTATTTTTGCTTTATTTAATCTAAATAACAGAAAGTAAAAAGAGGGTACAGAGAGTTGTGCTTTCTAACTTCATCCATCTCCTGCTCATCAAAAGGAATCCACTAACAAGGTTGATCAAGTCTTGTTAACAAACTCATTCCGAATCGCATGAAACCGGAGAATTTTTGAATAGCACTAGGTTACCTCAACGGGGATATGCTCATCCGCAATAATAAGAATATCATATTTCTTCTTGACAGTAGGAAGAGGAAATTCAAAACCTCCAATAGTAATTGTTGGAATTTTTCCAATAGAATTGATACTGTGGACTTGAGGTTGTTTCCTCGGAAAGTGTACCGTATGCTCATTACCATTAACATGAAAAGTGACATTGCCTTTGTTGCAAACAATAACATCCCCTACAGTATTCAAAAAGGGTCTACCAAGAATAATAGACATACTATCGTCCTCGGGAATATCAAGAATAACAAAGTCCGTTAAGATAGTAACGTTTGCAACCACAACAGGCACATCCTCACAAATGCCAACAGGTATACCAGTTGATTTATCGGCCATTTGCAAAGATATTTCAGTAGGTGTCAACGTATTCAAATCAAGTCTACGATATAAAGAGAGAGGCATAACACTAACACCGGCTGCAAGATCACATAAAGGAGTTTTAACATAGTTTCTTTTAATGGAGCATGGTATAGTTGGTACTCCTGGATCTCCAAGTTTCTTTGGTATTCCACCCTTAAAAGTATAATTAGCAAGCATGGTGGAAATTTCAGCTTCCGGTATCTTTCTTTTATTTGTAACAATATCTTTCATATACTTAGCATAAGGATTCATTTTAAGCATATCAGTTAAACGCATACGCAAAAAGATAGGTCTAATCATTTCAGCAAAGCGCTAAAAATCCTCATCATCCTTTTCCTTGGATGGTTTAGGAGGAAAAGGCATGGGTTTCTGAACCCATGGTTCTCTTTCTTTACCATGCTTCCTAGCAACAAAGTCTCTCTTATCATAATGTTGATTCTTTGATTGTGGGTTATCAAGATCAACAGCAGGTTCAATCTCTACATCATTGTCATTGCTAGGTTGAGCCTCAACATGAAAATCATCATTAACATTATCACTAGGTTCATGTTCATCACCAGATTGTGTTTCAGCATCAAAAATAGAAATATCATTGGGATTCTCAGGTGTGTCATCAATAGGTTCACTAGAAGCATGCAAAGTCCTATCATTTTTCTTTTTCCTCCTCTTAGAAGGACTAGGTGCATCAACATTAGTTCACTGAGAATCTTGCTCAATTTTCTTAGGGTGGCCCTCAGGATACAAATGTTCCTGAGTCATTTTACCCCCTCTAGTCATAACTCTAACATCATTATCATTTTTCTTATTATTCAATTCATTGAGCAAATCATTTTGAGCTTTAAGCACTTGTTCTACTTGAGTGGTCACCATAGAAGCATGTTTACTAATAAGTTTGAGTTCACCTTTAACTCTAGACATATAATCACTCAAGTGTTCAATCATATAAGCATTACGTTTCAATTGTTTACCAACATAAGCATTGAAGTTTTCTTGTTTAACCATAAAGTCATCAAATTCATCCAAGCGTTGGCTAGCAAACCTAGTAGATGGGATTTATGATTTATCATATCTATAGAGAGAATTTACCTTTACTACTTGTGTTGGGTTATCAAGACCATGTATTTCTTCAATAGGTGGTAAATTCTTAACATCTTCGGCTTTAATACCTTTTTCTTTCATAGATTGCTTTTCCTCTTGCATATCTTCAGGACTGAGAAATAGAATACCCCTTTTCTTCGGAGTTGGCTTAGGAGTTGGTTCAGGAAGTGTCCAATTATTTTCATTACTCAACATATTATTCAATAGCAATTCAGCTTGATCAATAGTTCTTTCCCTGAAAACACAACCAGCACAACTATCCAGGTGGTCTCTGGAAGCATCGGTTACTCCATTATAAAAGATATCAAGTATTTCATTTTTCTTGAGAGGATGATCGGGCAAAGCATTAAATAATTGGAGAAGCCTCCCCCAAGCTTATGGGAGACTCGCTTCTTCAATTTGCACAAAATTATATATTTCCCTTAAGGCAGCTTGTTTCTTATGAGCGGGGAAATATTTAGCAGAGAAGTAATAAATCATATCCTGGGGACTACACACACAACCAGGATAGAGAGAATTAAACCATGTTTTAGCATCACCCTTTAATGAGAACGGAAATAATTTAAGGATATAGTAGTAGCGAGTTTTCTCATCATGGGTGAATAGGGTGGCTATATCATTTAATTTAGTAAGATGTGCCACAACAGTTTCAGATTCATAGCCATAAAAAGGATCAGATTCAACCAAAGTAATTATCTCAGGATCGACAGAGAAATCATAATCCTTACCGGAAATACAGATAGGTGAAGTAGCAAAAACAGGGTCATATTTCATTCTAGCATTCAAAGACTTTTCTTTCAGCTTAGCTAATAATTTCTTAAGATCATATCTATCATTGCAAGCAAGAAATTCTCTAGCAGTTTCTTCATCCATAACATAACCCTCAGGAACAACAGGCAATTCATATCTAGGGGGAGAGTCTTCATCATCACTTTCATCAATATTATCAGTTTCAATAATTTCATTCTCTCTAGCCCTAGCAAGTTGTTCATCAAGAAATTCACCTAGTGGCACAGTATTATCAAGCATAGAAGTAGTTTCATCATAAGTATCATGCATAGCAGAAGTGGCATCATCAATAACATGCGACATATCTGAATTAATAGCAGAAGCAGGTTTAGGTGTCGCAAGTTTACTCAAAACAGAAGGTGAATCAAGTGCAGAGCTAGATGGCAGTCCTTACCTCCCCTCGTAGTTGAGGGATAAATCTTGGTTTTTTCGTCTTTCGAGTCCCTCATAGTGATCAGCAGATATAAATCCCAAGTGACTCAAAGAATAGAGCTATGCTCCTCGGCAATGGCGCCAGAAAATAGTCTTGATAACCCACAAGTATAGGGGATCGCAACAGTTTTTGAGGGTAGAGTATTCAACCCAAATTTATTGATTTGACACAAGGGGAGCCAAAGAATATTCTCAAGTATTAGTAGCTGAGTTGTCAATTCAACCACACCTAAAAGACTTAATATCTGCAGCAAAGTATTTAGTAGCAAAGTAGTATGGAAGTAATGGTAACAGTGGCAAAAGTAACAGTAGCAGTTTTGTAGTAATCGTAACAGTGGCAACGGAAATGTAACTAAGCAAAGATCAATATGTGAAAAGCTCGTAGGCATTGGATCAGTGATGGATAATTATGTCGGATGTGATTCCTCATGCAATAGTTATAACATAGGGTGACATAGAACTAGCTCCAGTTCATCAATGTAATGTAGGCATGTATTCCGAATATAGTCATACATGCTTATGGGAAAGAACTTGCATGACATCTTTTGTCCTACCCTCCCGTGGCTGCGGGGTCCTATTGGAAACTAAGGGATATTAAGGCCTCCTTTTAATAGAGTACCGGACCAAAGCATTAACACTTAGTGAATACATGAACTCCTCAAACAACGGTCATCACCGGGAGTGGTACCGATTATTGTCACTTCGGGGTTACCAGATCATAACACATAATAGGTGACTATTGACTTGCAAGATAGGATCAAGAACTCACATATATTAATGAAAACATAATAGGTTCAGATCTGAAATCATCGCACTCGGGCCCTAGTGGCAAGCATTAAGCATAGCAAAGTCATCGCAACATCAATCTCAGAACATAGTGGATATAGGGATCAAACCCTAACAAAACTAACTCGATTACATGGTAAATCTCATCCAACCCATCACCGTCCAGCAAGCCTACGATGGAATTACTCATGCACGGCGGTGAGCATCATGAAATTGGTGATGGAGGAAGGTTGATGATGACGACGGCGATGGATTCCCCTTTCCGGAGCCCCGAACGGACTCCAGATCAGCCCTCCCGAGAGAGATTAGGGCTTGGCGGCGGCTCCGTATCGTAAAACGCGATGAATCATTCTCTCTGATTTTTTCTCCCCGAACGTGAATATATAGAGTTGGAGTTGAGGTCGGTGGAGCCTCAGGGGGGCCACGAGACAGGGGGTGCGCCCAGGGGGGGAGGCGCGCCCCCACCCTCGCGGACAGGGTGTGGGCCCCCTGGTCTTGATTCTTTCGCCAGTATTTTTTATAAATTCCAAAAATATTCTCCGTGAAGTTTCAGGTCATTCCGAGAACTTTTATTTCAGCACAAAAATAACACCATGGCAATTCTGCTGAAAACAGCGTCAGTCCGGGTTAGTTCCGTTCAAATCGTGCAAGTTAGAGTCCAAAACAAGGGCAAAAGTGTTTGGAAAAGTAGATATGATGGAGACGTATCATGCTCCTGAGGTCGGGCCGCAGTTTGGGGTGCCTAAGGATGGCGCCGGTGGCGGCTACTCCCGGAGAACCGCCGGAGCTGCGGCCGGAGGTGCCGCCGACGGCCTGAAGAGCCTTTCCTGGAATACGCCAGGCTTCTGAGGCTCACGGCGGGATGCCCTCTTAGTGATGTGGTATTCTTCCTTGTTCGCGCCGCGCGGGACGTGCTACAATTCCAAGCCCGTAATCGTTTATCTATTTTATGTACCTCCTCCAGGTAAGCCTCCATGTGCTCGTCTTTTGGCTTGTACTCCTTGTTGGAGAAGTTGACAAGGAGATAGGTGTTGCCCTTGATGGTGAGGCGCTTAGGCCTTGTACAACGCAAGGTGCTTAGGGCAGGTGCTCAGAGAAATAAACCAGACTTTTCTTAAGCACTGGTGCTTATTTGTATAGGGTAGACGCTTAGTTTGGCGTCTCTCCTATAGAAATAGGCACCGGTGCTTCAAAAAAACCCGGTTTATTTTTCTAAGCATCTCAATAAGCACCTAGCATTGTACAAGGCCTTAACCCCTAGCGTGGACGCGGCCCTGAGGCCGGCAATCAAGCCCTCGTATTCTGCGATGTTGTCGGAGACCTTCTCACCATGCTGGAAGCAAAGCTGTACGGCATAGTAGAGCTTGTCCTTGGTTGGCGAGACGAGCACGACTCCAGCCCCCGCGCCATGCCGCGCAAAGACGCCATCAAAGTGCATGACCCAGCCATCAGGCACTTCGTTGCCAGGCATGAGGGATTGGCCTTCATCCAACCCCCGGTTGCGAGTGTCCGTCCATTCCACCACAAAATCAATGAGGGTCACGCCCTTGATGACCCTTGTTGTGCTGAACTCTAACCGGAAGGCCTGTAGCTCGATGTTCCACTCTACAACCCTTCCAGCGGCGTTGGGGCTATCGTGGGAACGAGTCTGACAGTAGAAGTAGGGGGTACGTAGGAGAGGGCAGTGTCCTAGCTACGACGAGGTTGTACACAAAGATTTACGAGTTCAGACCCCTCTCGGAGGATGTAACAGCCCTACATCTCGGTGCCGTGGAGGCTTGTCGATTGGAGTGTGGTTCAGTTATAGGGGGTGCGAACCCTTGTGCCAGAGGGGAGGGGTGGCTTATATAGAGTGCGCCAGCCCCTTCCATCCCACAGTTACACAGGGGTTCAATGAGAGTTATGTCCTGAACGTTACTAGCAACGCCCATATTAAATGGTCTTTATGGCAACAGAGTGAATGCTTGACCGTTGCCATCCTGAGGTAACTCTAGGTATTCTATGCTCCGAATGGGTTCTTGTAGGGTCGAGTGAAGTAATCATGGTCGAGTGGAATTGGGATATCCGAGTGGAATCTTTTGTCAAGTGTATTGCACCTCATGAGGATTTCAGTTGGTATCTTCCGTTGAACCTTGTAGGCCATGGACTCTTGTGTAGGGTCCTTGGATAGGGTGTCTAGGTTAGGCCTAAGACCTTACCCTAGGTACATGTCGTCATCATTAGCCCCCGAATGGATTGAGGACCGAGTGAAGAAAGGGTTGAAGTTGATTCCTACCCGATTCAATGTCTCGGAGACATTTCCTCAAGGGCCTGAAAATATGTTGGTGTCGTGGCCCTTCGTCAGTCGCCTTGATCCATTCTGGCTTCTGGATTTTCAGAGTGAATTATGCTACATATCTTATAGAGTAGATTGGATTTGGGTATCTTCGGCGTGATCGACTGCTCTACGGTTCCCGGATCTCGCGGGATTCGAATTTTGGAGAAGCGCACGGGACGGGACGCCACGCGGTAAGCGGGGCAGGTGGGTATGGACTCCTTGATCCTCGTGCCACCTTTTTCGCCACGTATCGGGCCAGCGTCTGTTATGGGATGTGCCAGGATTGCACGGGCCCACGGGTCAGTCACTCGAAAGCGAGGCCATAAAAGGTGTTGTTGCTGCATGGTACTATGCTATTTCGCTCGCTTTCTCTCTGCCTCTCCGCCTCGTCTTCTCCAGCGCCACGCTCCTCCGCTAGTTTCTCTTGAGCTCCGCGGCCATGGTGAAGCACAAGACCGCATCTCTGGAGCACGCGAAGAAGGCAACGGTGAAGGGCAAGAAGGCAGTGAAGGGGTCGACATCGCGGTCCGCTCTTCCGCCTGGTTGGGTCCATGGGGATTGGATCCCCTCCACCGTCATGGAGGAAGACCTGGTGAATCTCGCCACCGACGGCCCGATTGCGAAGGGGTCTTGGATGTTGCCAAAAGGGGAGTTTGAGCCTGAGCTGCGCGAGGGCGAGCGCGTCCTCCTCACGACACACGTCGATCGAGGTTTCTCTCTGCCTCCTCACCTGTTCTTCCGAGATTTCTTGAACTTCTTTGGCACTCAGATCCACCACTTTCCTCCCAACAACATCTCTTATCTTGTTGCGTTCGTTTCAATGTGCAAAAACTTCCTCGGGTGTCACGCACACTGGGGATTGTTTAAGCATATCTTCACTTGCAGATCTCAGACAGGAAAGAAAGCTAATCCGGCTGATGAGAGGACGCATATGATCCAGATGTGTGGGGGGCTAGGGATCCAGATGAGAGGTAGGAGCACTTTTCCTCCTATGAGCTTTCCCGAATCAGTTAGGGGGTGGCAATCGACTTGGTTTTACTACAAAGATGTCCCGACTCCTGGTCAGTCGATCGGCCTTCCCCCATTCTCTTTGTAGAGACTCTGCACCCCTCGTCCATTGGCTGTATCCACGGAGGAGAAGGGTGAGGTAGCTATTCTGGTCGACGCAGTCCTCGCGCTGGTCCAGGGAGGGGTGACCGGCATGGATCTGGTGGTGGTGTTCCTCAGTCGACGCATCCAACCATTGCAAGCTCGCGACCACCCCATGTGGATGTATTCGGGCCCAGAAGACACCGCTTGGACCCACCCGGAGGAGGTCAGCGAGGAGATGGTGGCCCAGTGGCTGCGAAGCATCACGGGCAACAAGGACAACCCCCGTGGAGCCCAGAGGATCTTGCCATTCGACGCCAACAACCCCCCATTTGAGGTTAGGCGCGACTTGTCGAGTGTTTTATGTATTGTATTCTCCAAGACGCAGTTATTCAGGTATCCTACTGAAATTTGCGACTTGTGTCTTGCAGGTTTTTACGAAGATGTACTCATCCGTACCAAACAGAGAACATCCCCTGGAAGAAGGGGAAAGCGACAGTGGGAGTGCGGACATCCCGTATGCTGATGACAGTGACGATGACAGCGACGACTCTGACAACAGCGAGGAGGTTGAGTCACCACCATGTTCCGAGTGCCGCTCCAAGAAATCACGAGATCCTGCAGGTGGCCGTAGCAAGGCGGCGGCATCGAGTGTGAGGATTCCAAAGCGCACTCAAATGTCGTCTCCAGATCCAACTGAGAAGACTCCGAAGCAAGCCAAAGTTGCTCCACGCAAGCCTCGGAAGGCACTGCCCAGGATCAAGGTGGTCGTGCATGTTGCTTCTGCGTAAGTGTTTCTTTTCCTTGTTCTTCATTGCCGTTGAGGACTTCTTCATTTGTTTGACCGAGTGAGATTTTGTACTTCCAGGGCCGCTACGTCTGCAACGTCCATGGATATTAACGAGGAGCAGGCTGACGCGGAAACTGCGGACGTGGCCACCTCTCGAGTAGGTATGATACTGCAGACCTGTTTACGCTCTGTCAACTTTTTCGGTGACCGACTGAAATCTCACTGTCGAGTGTATGCAGCGCCAACAAATGTTATCCAGCTTTCAGACGACAATGATGAGGATGAACTCCCGAGGAGTGCAGGAAGAAGGGGCAAGACTTTGAGCAAGAGAGTGCCTTCCAATCGGGTGTCTCGCCCGCCGTCCGAGCCCATTGTTCAAGAACTTGGCGATACTTCTCGAGCCACTGTTTCTTTTGCTTACCCTCTGTCGACTGATCAGCCTCCTGGGCCGACTGTTCAAGCTGTCGCTCCGACTGGGCAGCCTCAAATGCTGGCTCCTACAACTTCATCATCAACTCCTGAGTTGATTGGACTCGGTCTTCATCACGTCCCGGAGGACCAAACTGGAGCTGCCAAGGAGGCCATGATCCAAGCATGCCCGATGATGGAGAGGATGAAGGTGGTGTATGAGAATAGCAAGGCTGCTTACGACGCTAGCTTTGCCCTTAAGACCAACGTCCGAGTAAGTACGATTGTAAGTTGATTTCCGATTGGTTTTTCAACCCGAACCTTGGTCTGCTAGGATATGCTATGTGAAAACTGCTGCTTTATTATTCGTAAGATGTCCATGGATGAGCGTTTTGGAACCTTTAATGTGCATCTATCGTGGGTCTGTGCCTTGCATCACACCCACTAGGTGCTTTCTTTTTCTGTGTAGTTCTTCCACTCGAGTCAGTTAGGTCGTGTCGAGTAGACTCCTGGTCCAGTGGGGGCACGCTGAGTCCACCCACTGGGTGTAGTCCCCGAGACCACCGTCGATTGTTTGATTTGGCGGGGTCTTTTAGAATATGTTTGTTTGTTGTTCGTCACTCGGGTCGGTCAGGCCCTGTCGAGTGGACTCCTGGTCCAGTGGGGGCACGCTGAGTGCACCCACTGGGAGTAGTCCCTGAGACCACTGTCGACTGCGGGCAGTCGACGGGGTCTGAGAATAGGTTTTCTTTTCTTTGCCACTCGGGTCGGGCAGACCATACCAAGTGGAAATCGAACCAGTGGGGACACGCTGAGTGCACCCACTGGGTGTAGTCCCCGAGGCCGCCGTCGAATGTTTGATTCGGCGGTGTTCTTAGAACTTGTTTGATAATCAGCAATCTGAACTTGCTGTTCTCCACTCGGAAGTGAAGGATCTTTCTTTTCGTCGACTGAATTGACTTTTTATTGATCGCAGAAATCCTATGAGCTTAGGACTCAATATGCTTCCTTGGAGAAGGAGAAGATCCAACTCCAACTTGATTTGGAGCTTGCCAGGAAAAATCTGAAGGACGCTCAGGCTAAAGTAGCAACCATGGGAGGTAACTGCTTGCTGACTGTATGCTTTGATATTTCTTCCTTTCTATCTTTTGAACCGAGTGATTCCACTCGAACAGATGTGCATAGTGAAAACCGTCAACTCCAAGCACGACGGAACAATGTTATTTCTTTAGACACCATGTAGCAGGAATTGGAGAAGAAGGACACTGATCTTGTGGGGGCCCAGAAGGTGGCACGTGAGAAGACTGAACTGGCTGAGAGGAAGCTGGCTTCAGTCGGCAAACTGGAAGAGGAGAACGCCAATCTGAAGACTGTCGTCGATGAGGCGAAAAAGAAGCAGTACAGCTGAGAGAAGAAAAGGTGGTCCTGGCTGACAAGGTGGATGAGCTCACTTGGAAGAGGAACGAGTTGGAGGTTTACTTGGGAGATCTTGCCAAGAAGTTGTACGTCATGCTCGAAGGTACCTTTCTCCATCCGAGTGAATCCAGAAAACTTTTATGCAACTCTGCCGTCGACTCATATTTCACCCTCATGCAGAGTTCTTTCAGAACTTTGAACAGGAGACCGAGCGGATCGAACCAAGCCTAGACCCCACGAAGTTGCTCGTCAAAGATGATGCCGCAATGAATGTGATGCAACTTGAAGCTCGTCTTGACAACGTCTTGGGGTACATTGCCCGACTGATGGTTGCTTTGTCCAAGATAGACCAAGAGCTGTGGCCAGAAGAGAGACTTCAGAATGACCTTGAGTTGCTGATGGTTCGGCTCAATGACATCCCCACTCGAGTGCAGGCGTGGAAGAAATCAGCTGCTCCTTGTGGGGCCGATGTGGCTCTTTCACTCGTCAGAATCCATTGCAAGGATGCCAAGGAGGAAAAACTGAAGGCTCTCCAAGTGGCAAACACGAAGAAACTCCAATCCAGTCTTTCATGGAGACCTTCATAGAAACAGCCACTCGCATAGCCCATGGCATCGACTTGGGCACCTTCGTCGAGCCAGCGAGTTCGCCTCCCGCCGAGTGAAAAAACTTTAATGATCCATATTTATTTGCCTCGGAATGCCGAGTGAATGTGTAACCATTAAACTCTTTTGGGTATGATGCCCGAGTACTTTTGCTTGCGGTCTTGGAACTTGCCGGATTTATCCGAACTTGGTGGTTTTATCCGAATGTTGCTTTCTTGCTTCCAGGATGTTTTGTGTGATTGGATTTTTCGACTTAGGCAAAGCTGGCTCGCGGCTAAGCCCCCGAGTGGAAGGAATGCTCTCCATTCGGAGTAGTTTTATAACTTAGGAGAAACTGGATCGCGGCTAAGCCCCCGAGTGGGAGGATGGCTCTCCACTCGGAGTAGATTTTAACTTAGGCGAGTATGGGGTCGCAGCTAAGCCCCCGAGTGGGACGATTGCTCTCCACTCGGAGCAGTTTTGAACTTAGACAAGTACGGGGTCGCAGCTAAGTCCCCGAGTGAGAGGATTGCTCTCCACTCGGAGTAGTTTTTAACTTAGGTGAGTACGGGGTCACAGCTAAGCCTCCGAGTGGGAGGATTGCTCTCCACTCGGAGCAGTTTTTAACTTAGGCGAGTATGGGGTCACAGCTAAGCCCCCGAGTGGGAGGATTGCTCTCCACTCGAAGCTGTTTTTTACTTAGGCGAGTACAGGATCGCAGCTAAGCCCCCAAGTGGGAGGATTGCTCTCCACTCGGAGTAGTTTTTAACTTAGGCAAGTATGGGGTCGCAGCTAAGCCTCCGAGTGGGAGGATAGCTCTCCACTCGGAGCAGTTTTTAACTTAGGGTCGCAGCTAAGCCCCCGAGTGGGAGGATTGCTCTCCACTCGGAGTAGTTTTTAACTTAGGCGAGTACGGGGTCGCAACTAAGCTCCTGAGTGGGAGGATTGCTCTCCACTCTGAGTAGTTTTTTTTAACTTAGGCGAGTACGGGGTCGTAGCTAAGCCCCCGAGTGGGAGGATTGCTCTCCACTCAGAGCAGTTTTTTTAACTTAGGCGAGTACGGGGTCGCAGCTAAGCCCCCGAGTGGGAGGATTGCTCTCCACTCGGAGTAGTTTTTTTAACTTACGCGAGTACGGGGTCGCAGCTAAGCCCTCGAGTGGGAGGATTGCTCTCCACTCGAAGCAGTTTTTTAACTTAGGCGAGTACAGGGTCGCAGCTAAGCCCCCGAGTGGGAGGATTGCTCTCCACTCGGAGTAGTTTCTAAACTTAGGCAAAACATGTTCGCGACTAAGCCCCCGAATGGGAGGATTGCTCTCCACTCAGAGTAGTTTTTGAACTTAGGCGAAACAGGTTCGCGACTAAGCGACCCACTGGGGGATTTGAGCATATGCTTAAGCGAGAACAATCATTAAGAGACTGCAGGAATCATGTCTTGATAAGCGATTTAACAAGTATTCTTATTACATCTTGATTTTCTGACTATCAAGTATAAAAATGAGGAAGAAGATCAGTGTTCCAGGAAGGAGGCTCGTCTTTCTTCTGAGCTAGATTGTAAAGATGATATGCCCCATTGTGAAGCACTTTGGTGACGATGAAAGGACCTTCCCATGTCGGGGAAAGCTTATGGGGCCGCTGCTGATCCACTCGGAGCACAAGGTCTCCTTCTTGAAATGCTCGACCTCTAACGTTTCTAGCATGGAATCGACAAAGGTCTCGCTCTTCCTCCAGAAGATCCACTGCATCCTGGCGTCCCTGCTCGGCTTCAACCTCTGAATAAAGTTCCACTCGGGGCGCATTGTGTAGCAAATTGATACGTCTCCAACGTATCTATAATTTTTGATTGTTCCATGCTATATTATATTCTGTTTTGGATGTTTAATGGGCTTTATTATACACTTTTATATAATTTTGGGACTAACCTATTAACCGGAGGCCCAACCCAGAATTTCTGTTTTTTTGCCTATTTCAGATTTTTGCAGAAAAAGAATATCAAACGGAGTCCAAACGGAATGAAACCTTCGGGAACGTGATTTTTGGAACAAACGTGATCCAGAGGACTTGGACCCTACGTCAAGAAAGCAATCAGGAGGTCACGAGGTAGGGGGCGCGCCTACCCCCCTGGGCGCGCCCTCCACCCTCATGGGGCCCATGTTGCTCCACCGACGTACTTCTTCCTCCTATATATACCTACGTACCCCCAAACTACCAGATACGGAGCCAAAAACCTAATTCCACCGCCGCAACCTTCTGTACTCGTGAGATCCCATCTTGGGGCCTTTTCCGAAGCTCCACCGGAGGGGGCATTGATCACGGAGGGCTTCTACATCAACACCATAGCCTCTCCGATGATGTGTGAGTAGTTTACCTCAGACCTTCGGGTCCATAGTTATTAGCTAGATGGCTTCTTCTCTCTCTTTGGTTCTCAATACAAAGTTCTCCATGATTCTCGTGGAGATCTATTCGATGTAATCTTCTTTTGCGGTGTGTTTGTTGAGACCGATGAATTGTAGGTTTATGATCAAGTTTATCTATGAACAATATTTGAATCTTCTCTGAATTCTTTTATGTATGATTGGTTATGTTTGCAAGTCTCTTCGAATTATCAGTTTGGTTTGGCCCACTAGATTGATCTTTCTTGCAATGGGAGAAGTGCTTAGCTTTGGGTTCAATCTTGCGGTGTCCTTTCCCCGTGACAGCAGGGGCAACAAGGCACGTATTGTATTGTTGCCATCGAGGATAACAAGATGGGGTTTATATCATATTGCATGAGTTTATCCCTCTACATCATGTCATCTTACTTAAAGCGTTACTATGTTCTTTTGAACTTAACACTCTAGATGCATGCTGGATAGCGGTCGATGTGTGGAGTAATAGTAGTAGATGCAGGCAGGAGTCGGTCTACTTGTCGCGGACCTGATGCCTATATACATGATCATACCTAGATATTTTCATAACTATGCTCAATTCTGTCAGTTGCTCAACAGTAATTTGTTCACCCACCGTAATACTTATGCTCTCGAGAGAAGCCACTAGTGAAACCTATGGCCCACGGGTCTATTTTCCATCATATTAATCTTCCAACACTTGGCTATTTTTATTGCCTTTTATTTTACTTTGCATCTTTATCATAAAAATACCGAAAATATTATCTTATCATATCTATCAGATCTCACTTTCGTAAGTGACCGTGAAGGGATTGACAACCCCTTTATTGCGTTGGTTGCGAGGATCTTATTTGTTTGTGTAGGTGCGAGGGACTCGTGCGTGGCCTCCTACTGGATTGATACCTTGGTTCTCAAAAACTAAGGGAAATACTTACGCTGCTTTACTTCATCACCCTTTCCTCTTCAAGGGAAAACCAACGCAGTGTTCAAGAGGTAGCAAGAAGGATTTCTGGCGCCATTGCCGGGGAGTCTACGCAAAAGTCAACATACTAAGTACCCATCACAAACCCTTATCTCCCGCATTACATTATTTGCCATTGGCCTCTCGTTTTCCTCTCCCCCACTTCACCCTTGCAGTTTTATTCGCCCTCTCTTTTCCGTTCGCCTCTTTTTCTTTGCTTGCTTCTTGCTTGCTCGTGTGTTGGATTGCTTGCTTGTCACGATGGCTCAAGATAATACTAAATTGTGTGACTTTACCAATACCAACAACAAAGATTTTCTTAGCACTCCGATTGCTCCTCTTACCGATACTGAATCTTGTGAAATCAATACTGCTTTATTGAATCTTGTCATGAAAGATCAATTCGCCGGCCTTCCTAGTGAAGATGCCGCTACCCATCTAAATAGCTTCGTTGATTTGTGTGATATGCAAAAGAAGAAAGATGTGGACAATGATATTGTTAAATTAAATCTATTTCCTTTTTCGCTTAGAGATCGTGCTAAAGCTTGGTTTTCGTCTCTGCCTAAAAAAAGTATTGATTCTTGGAATAAGTGCAAAGATGCTTTTATCTCTAAGTATTTTCCTCCCGCTAAGATCATCTCTCTTAGAAACGATATTATGAATTTTAAGCAACTTGATCATGAACATGTTGCACAAGCTTGGGAGAGGATGAAATTAATGATACGTAATTGCCCTACACATGGTTTGAATTTATGGATGATTATACAAAAAATTTATGCCAGATTAAATTTTGCTTCTAGAAATCTTTTAGATTCGGCCACGGGAGGCACTTTTATGGAAATCACTTTAGGATAAGCTACTAAACTCCTAGATAATATTATGGTTAATTATTCTCAATGGCACACCGAAAGATCCACTAATAAAAAGGTGCATGCGATAGAAGAAATTAATGTTTTGAGTGGAAAGATGGATGAACTTATGAAATTATTTGCTACTAAGAGTGTTTCTTCTGATACTAATGATATGCCTTTGTCTACTTTGATTGAGAATAATAATGAATCTATGGATGTGAATTTTGTTGGTAGGAATAATTTTGGTAACAACGCGTATAGAGGAAACTTTAATCCTAGGCCGTATCCTAGTAATTCCTCTAATAATTATGGTAATTCCTACAACAATTCTTATGGAAATTTTAATAAGATGCCCTCTGAATTTGAGACTAGTGTTAAGGATTTTATGAATTCGCAAAAGAATTTCAATGCTTTGCTTGAAGAAAAATTGCTTAAAGTTGATGAATTGGCTAGGAACGTTGATAGAATTTCTCTTGATGTTGATTCCTTGAAACTTAGATCTATTCCACCTAAGCATGATATCAATGAGTCTCTCAAGGCCATGAGAATTTCCATTGATGAGTGCAAAGAAAGAACCGCTAGGATGCGTGCTAAGAAAGATTGTTTTATGAAAGCGTGTTCTTCTAGTTTTTATGAAAATAAAGATGAAGATCTAAAAGTTATTGATGTGTCCCCTATTAAATCTTTGTTTTGCAATATGACTCTTGATAATGATGGAACTGAATATGATCCACCTTTACCTAGAAGGCGTTCCAAAAATTCAGAGTTTTTAGATCTTGATGCAAAAATTGGTAAAAGTGGGATTGAAGAGATCAAAACTCTAGATATTAATGAACCCACTATCTTGGATTTCAAAGAATTTAATTATGATAATTGCTCTTTGATAGATTGTACTTCCTTGTTGCAATCCGTACTAAATTCTGCACATGCTTATAGTCAAAATAAAGCCTTTACCAAACATATCGTTGATGCTTTGATGCAATCTTATAAAGAAAAACTTGAGTTGGATGTTTCTATCCCTAGAAAACTTTATGATGAGTGGGAACCTACTATTAAAATTAAAATTAAAGATCATGAATGCTATGCTTTGTGTGATTTGGGTGCTAGTGTTTCGACGATTCCAAAGACTTTGTGTGATTTGCTAGGTTTCCGTGATTTTGATGATTGTTCTTTAAACATGCACCTTGCGGATTCCACTATTAAGAAACCGATGGGAAGAATTAATGATGTTCTTATTGTTGCAAATAGGAACTATGTGCCCGTAGATTTTATTGTTCTTGATATAGATTGCAATCCTTCATGTCCTATTATTCCTGGTAGACCTTTCCTTAGAACGATTGGTGAAATTATTGATATGAAGGAAGGAAAGGCATGGAACACTTCCCTAGAAAGAAAATAAAATTACCTTATGAATCTATTATGAGAGCCACTTATGGATTGCCTACCAAAGATGGCAATACCTAGATCTGTCCTTGCTATTATGCCTAGCTAGGGGTGTTAAACGATAGCGCTTGTTGGGAGGCAACCCAATTTTATTTTTAGTTTTTTGCTTTTTTCTTCTGTTTAGGAATAAATATTTGATCTAGCCTCTGGTTAGATTTGTTTTTATGTTTCAATTAGTGTTTGTGCCAAGTTTAACCTATAGGATCTTCTTGGATGATAGTTATTTGATCTTGCTCAAATTTCCAGAAACTTTCTGTTCACGAAAACAATTGTTAAAAATCACCAGAACGTGATAAAATATTGATTCCAATTGCAGCAGATCAATAAACAAGTTGTCTAGGTCGTCCTATTTTGGTAGATTATTTTGGAGTTCCATAAGTTTGCGTTAGTTACAGATTACTACAGACTGTTCTTTTTTGACAGATTCTGTTTTTCGTGTGTTGTTTGCTTATTTTGATGAATCTATGGCTAGTAAAATAGTTTATAAACCATAGAGAAGTTGGAATACAGTACGTTTAAAACCAATATAAATAAAGAATGAGTTCATTACAGTACCTTGAAGTGGTGTTTTCTTTTGTTTCGCTAACGGAGCTCACGAGATTTTCTGCTGAGTTTTGCACTGTGAAGTTTTCAAGTTTTGGGTGAAAGATTTGATGGATTATGGAACAAGGATTGGCAAGAGCCTAAGCTTGGGGATGCCCATGGCACCCCAAGATAATCTAAGGTCACCAAAAAGCCAAAGCTTGGGGATGCCCCGGAAGGCATCCCCTCTTTCGTCTACTTCCATCGATAACTTTACTTGGAGCTATATTTTTATTCACCACATGATATGTGTTTTGCTTGGAGCGTCTTGTATTATTTGAGTCTTGGTTTTTTTAGTTTACCACAATCATTCTTGCTGTACACACCTTTTGAGAGAGTCACACATAAATTGGAACTTATTAGAATACTCTATGTGCTTCACTTATATTTTTTGAGCTATATAGTTTTGCTCTAGTGCTTCACTTATATCTTTTAGAGAACGGTGGTGGATTTGTTTTATAGAAACTATTGATCTCTCATGCTTCACTTATATTATTTTGAGAGTCTTAAAATAGCATGGCAATTTGCTTTAATTATAATATCATGAGAAATTTGATGCTTGATAATTGTTTTGAGATATAAAGGTGGTAATATCATAGTTGGGCTAGTTGAGTAATTGTGGAATTGAAAAATACTTGTGTTGGAGTTTGTGATTCCCGTAGCATGCACGTATGGTGAACCGTTATGTAACGAAGTCGGAGCATGAGGTATTTATTGATTGTCATCCTTTGTGTGGCGGTCGGGATCGCGCGATGGTTAACTCCTACCAACCCTTCCCCTAGGAGCATGCGTAGTAGTAATTTGCTTCGAGGGCTAATAAATTTTTGCAATAAGTATATGAGTTCTTTATGACTAATGTGAGTCCATGGATTATACGCACACTTACCTTTCCGCAATTTTCTAGCCTCTTCGGTACGGTGCATTGCCCTTTCTCACCTTGAGAGTTGGTGCAAACTTCGCTGGTGCATCCAAACCCCGTGATATGATACGCTCTATCACACATAAACCCCCTTATATCTTCCTCAAAACAGCAACCATACCTACCTATTATGGCATTTCCATAGCCATTCCGAGATATATTGCCATGCAACTTTCCATCGTTTCGTTTATCATGACACGCTCCATCATTGTCATATTGCTTCGCATGATCATGTAGTTGACATTCTATTTGTGGCAAAGCCACCATTCATAATTCTTTCATACATGTCGCTCTTGATTCATTGCATATCCCGGTACACCGCCGGAGGCATACACATAGAGTCATATTTTGTTCTAAGTATTGAGTTGTAATTCATGAGTTGTAAGTAAATAAAAGTGTGATGATCATAATTATTAGAGCATTGTCCCAAGTGAGGAAAGGATGATGGAGACTATGATCCCCCCCACAAGTCGGGATGAGACTCTGGACTAAAAAAAGAGGCCATAAAAAAAAGGGAGAAAAGGCCCAAATAAAAAAAATGAGAGAAAAAGAGAGAAGGGACAATGTTACAATCCTTTTAACACACTTGTGCTTCAAAGTAGCACAGTGATCTTGAATCTTTCGGATCTGAATATTCATGCCACAAATAAGAGAATTACATTGAAAATTATGCTAAGTAGCATTCCACATCAAAAATTCTGTTTTTATCATTTACCTACTCGAGGACGAGCAGGAATTAAGCTTGGGGATGCTTGATACGTCTTCAACGTATCTATAATTTTTTATTGTTCCATGCTATATTATATTCTGTTTTGGATGTTTAATGGGCTTTATTATACACCTTTATATTATTTTGGGACTAATCTATTTACCGGAGGCCCAGCCCAGAATTGTTGTTTTTTGCCTATTTCAGAGTTTCATAGAAAAAGAATATCAAACGGAGACCAAACGGAATGAAACCTTCGGGAACGTGATTTTTGGAACAAACGTGATCCAGAGGACTTTGACCCTACGTCAAGAAAGCAATCAGGAGGGCACGAGGTAGGGGGACGTGCCTACCCCCTGGGCGCGCCCTCCACCCTCGTGGGGCCCATGTTGCTCCACCAACGTACCTCTTCCTCCTATATATACCTACGTACCCCCAAACTACCAGATACGGAGCCAAAAACCTAATTCCACCGCCGCAACCTTCTGTACTTGTGAGATCCCATCTTGGGGCCTTTTCCGGAGCTCCGCCGGAGGGGGTATTGATCACAGAGGGCTTCTACATCAACACCATAGCCTCTCCGATGATGTGTGAGTAGTTTACCTCAGACCTTCGGGTCCATAGTTATTAGCTAGATGGCTTCTTCTCTCTCTTTGGTTCTCAATACAAAGTTCTACATGATTCTTATGGAGATCTATTCGATGTAATCTTCTTTTGCGGTGTGTTTGTTGAGACCGATGAATGCTGGGTTTATGATCAAGTTTATCTATGAACAATATTTGAATCTTCTCTGAATTCTTTTATGTATGATTGGTTATCTTTGCAAGTCTCTTCGAATTATCAGTTTGGTTTGGCATACTAGATTGATCTTTCTTGCAATGGGAGAAGTGCTTAGCTTTGGGTTCAATCTTGCGGTGTCCTTTCCCCGTGACAGCAGGGGCAACAAGGCACGTATTGTATTGTTGCCATCGAGGATAACAAGATGGGGTTTATATCATATTGCATGAGTTTATCCCTCTACATCATGTCCTCTTACTTAAAGCGTTACTCTGTTCTTTTGAACTTAATACTCTAGATGCATGCTGGATAGCGGTTGATGTGCGGAGTAATAGTAGTAGATGCAGGCAGGAGTCGGTCTACTTGTCGCGGACGTGATGCCTATATACATGATCATACCTAGATATTCTCATAACTATGCTCAATTCTGTCAATTGCTCAACAGTAATTTGTTCACCACTGTAATACTTATGCTCTCGAGAGAAGCCACTAGTGAAACCTATGGCCCCCGGGTCTATTTTCCATCATATTAATCTTCCAACACTTAGCTATTTTTATTGCCTTTTATTTTACTTTGCATATTTATCATAATAATACCAAAAATATTATCTTATCATATCTATCAGATCTCACTTTTGTAAGTGACCGTGAAGGGATTGACAACCCCTTTATTGCGTTGGTTGCGTGGATCTTATTTGTTTGTGTAGGTGCGAGGGACTTGTGCGTGGCCTCCTACTGGATTGATACCTTGGTTCTCAAAAACTGAGGGAAATACTTACGCTGCTTTACTGCATCACCCTTTCCTCTTCATGGGAAAACCAACGCAGTGCTCAAGAGGTAGCACAAATCACTCGGAAGTGCAGCTTCAGCTCTCTACACCATGAAGAAAGGGGTTCGGTCAGTGGAACGGATGGGAGTTGTCCTGTAACATCCCAAAATTTCAATTTGGAATGTTATACATTAGATCATCATGCATATCATATCATACCGAGGATGAAGCCACCTGGGAGCGAGAGGAAGATCTACGGAAGGACCACTCTCACCTATTTTCTAGCCAACCCGAATCTCGAGGGCGAGATTCATCTTAAAGGGGGTAGGTTTGTACCATCCCAAATTTTCAAATTGGAATGTTATACATTAGATCATCATGCATATCATATTTTATAGCATTTTGATTTGCGATCCTAGAAATTTCACGCAACTCAAGGACCCACGGAGAGAGTTGGGGATTTCATTATTTTCATATTTGGGTTTTCTCAAATTTTGAAAATATGATCATTTGTTTTAATTATTTTCTCTCCGAAAATATTTCATCTCAAAATATATGAGAGGGGATAAAATTACTTCTCCACAAATAATGAAATATTGGAGGAAAAATATTAAAAACAAATATTTGATTTTATTCGAATTAGGAAAATACGAGTTTTCGAAAATTGCATTTTAGGCCCAAATAAATGTTCATCTTGTCCAGCTTATTTTTAGAGGATGGGAAAATTTTATTTCGGGATTTTTGGAGTCCGTTTAGTATTTCTTTTCTTACTTTTTCTGCACGTCCGAATTTTTTTTAAGTCAACCGCCTTACAAGCCGTGTCCGACCCGGACACCTCAGCCCGGCCGGCCTTTAAAGCCGCGGCCCGAGCCCCGCCTCAGCCCAAGTCGCCGCCGCCGCCGCCCCGCGCCGCCGCCTGCGTCGCCCCGCCGCACGACCCGCCGGAGCCCCGCCGCCTCTCGCCTGACGCCGCCACCCGCTAGAGCCGCTCGCCGCCGCCGCCGTCACGCGAACCGAGGTACCCGCCGGTTTTTCTAGAAAAACCGTTCGGTTTTATTTCGAAACCGAGATGCGTTTTTTATATTAGATCGGTTTATTTTTTCCGGTTTAGTTAAATAGCGAACGCCTGTTCGTTCGTTCATCTTAACGAACGGTTTTCGTTTTTTTACAGACAGCGAACGTTCGATCGTTAGCCTGCTCGTCAGTTTTTCTTTTTCTCGGATTTTCCGCGATTATTCCTGATCTCGATTTCCGATCTGTTTTTCGTTTTAGTATAACTTTTCGCTCGTTTATCGGAATCAGGCGATTCAAGCACCTAGAGTTTCGTCTCGAAATTCACTTTCCGTTTAACCAACTCAAACAAGTTTTTGCTACTGTAAAATTTGACTTAGATCCAGATTAGTAAAAGAAGCTTGTTTCTTTTGCTGTTTGACCTTCGTTGCTTCGTTTGGATTGATTCTTTTTGCAAACCGGAGTTCTTAAGTTGAACTTATTGGTTAGATCTCTTATTTTGAGTTTTATTTCGTGCACCCTTGCTTGATTGCTTATGTATGTATTGTTTGTTTGCGATAGAGTACCCGGAGTGCGAAGCGTGCTACTACGAGTCTCTAGGTTTCACGGATCATCAGCAAGGCAAGTAACACTTTGATCATACTTTTCATCACCCAGCTTTATTGCATTAGATCAATCCTGAAACAGTTGCATGATCAGGATCTGATTAATATGTGGGTTTTGGGAAGTATATGAGGTAGTACCTATTGTCCTGTTTACTATCAAACCTTTGGGAGTTACTTCTACGTTTGCTTATATTGCTATGCTATGCTCGTAGACGTGGATTGGGTTTGAGTGAATTCTTCATGACAGATGTGAGATTATTAATTTATGGTTCAACTTAAGGTGGCTACTTTAATTTACATCTGGGTGGATTGAGGCACCTGGAGAAACCAGTGTTGCCTGTATTTTTGGATATCCCGGAGTACCCGTGTGATCATCCTATGGACCGCCACCCAGACTCAAAGGGATCATGAGATTATTCATGCTAGAAAATTCCGTGTGCAGCCACAAGCTATTATGGGCTCTAGCATAGTTGAGTAGGTTACATGACCTCTTGAAGAGGTGGGCTAGCAGATGTAGGGGAAAGTAGGTGTAACTGTCCACCCGGAGTAAAGAGTAGTGTTTCTGAAAGACTATGTCTCGGTCATCCGTTTCTCAAACACCATGTAGTGCGAGAAATCAAGCGGAGGCGATCGAGTCTTGTGGGGAAAAGTGCACAAACCTCTGCAGAGTGTACAAACTAATCATAATTAGCCGTGTCCCCGGTTATGGACATCTTGAGTATCTAGTTCTTGGATTATCATGTGAATCTCATCATCATGTTACTTAATTTAATTTGATTGGGTTAATCACGTTCCTAATTGGGATTGAGTTGGAGGTACCTTCTCAATGTTTAACAACCACCATGATAGTTAAATAAAATTTATTCCTTTGTGGTAGGGAAAAATTGGCTTTTCGCAAAACTGTAACCATAGAGCTTTCCACCAGCCAAATTTGCATGTAGTGATAGCATTATTCTGTTCATTACTCTCTATGTGTTACTTTGCCAGCATATTCATGTGCTGACCCGTTTTCGGGCTGCAACGTATCATGTTGCAGACTTTTCAGACGACGAGTAAGGAGCCTTAGGTCGTGGTCTTATACTCAGTGATGCCGTTGGAGTTGATGGACTCACTTTATCTTCCAAGCATTCCGCTGTTATCGTATTTTAGATGGCCTTAAGCCATATTTATTGTATTGAGTTCTCTTGAACTATTCGATGTAATAAGTGTGTGATTACTACTCTGTTATAAATCCTTCAAAGTACTGTGTGTGTCAGCATCACCGATCCAGGGATGACACTGATGCACAGAGACTAGATTGTTTGAGGTCTGGTCGCTACAGAGATGGTATCAGAGCACACGCTGACTGTAGGACACGACCACTAAGCTAAAGCCCTAGATCACTACTCTCTTCTCATTTCTGACTCCTCTCCTTTCTTCCACTCTTTTAGGATGGCGAATGCAAGGAACAAGTTCGCGCAACCAGATGAGGATACACCTTTTGGACGACACTTGAAGGAAGTTACTAAGTACCTGAACATCGGAATACCAAGCTTCACCGGAACCTACAACGCCACACTACCAGAAGAGGAGCGCTGGATGATTCAAGTTCAAGTTCCAGGAAGGACGTTCACACCAATCACTGAGCCCATAGAGTTTTCCTTTTATGCACCAACCTGGAGTCTAGGAAAGAGCATGGCAGCCCACATCACCATGGGACACATTGGAGAAGTGTACCACAATGATCTCAAGGATACTATCTATCAGATTTGTGGGCGCCGAGACGAGCAATGGGAGATGATCAGTACCAGGAAGGATAGATCTATTGCAGCTTTCGTCCAGGAGTTAAACCAGCACATTCGTCGCCAGGAGAACCAGATGTGCGCAGACTTGATAGAACTGAAGAAGGCAAAGACTAGGATCATGGAACTGGAGGAAGAACTCAAGGCTACACGCGAGGATTATATGGAGGAAATCGTCGCACTAGTGGAGAAGAATGACGACCTGACAAAGAAGCTAGGAGTTTTCATGGGAGACCCAGCACCAGGAGGAGATGATGACGATTTACTTGCCCGGAGAATTACATCATCATTGACGACACCGACTCGGACCCCAGTGAGGATGATTTGGAGGATGAAGCCGGAGCAGATATCATGGAGTCTTCGACTGAGCAATTTTTCTAGTAGACCACCAAATTAGTAGTAGTATTCCACCATGTATATATTATAGTCCAAGCACTTTGTAACGATAGTTAGATCGATTGTATGACTTGTTTGAATTGATTGGAGTGATATGATTGTGTTTGTCTCATGTGCATATGGGTAGTGTTTTCCCTCTAGACCTCATTCTATTCTATTTTCTCATCTTTTCTAAACCATCAGATGCCTCCGAGACGCGACACCGGATTTGTTTTCCCACCGGAGATCACTCAGTTGATTCAGCAGCAGAATGCCCGGATGCAAGTGCTAGTTCAAAACCAAGGCAACAACAACAACAACCCACCACCACTACCTGTTGATCACTTAGCCCGATTTCTTAGGCTGAATCCGCCGGTGTTTTCCCGTAGCACCGAGCCGATTGTGGCAGATGATTGGCTCCGCAAGGTTGGAAGGGAGCTGACCACTGCAGGATGCACAGATGCGGAGAGAGTGCGTTTTGCCGCACATCAAATTGATGGACCCGCAGCATCATGGTGGGAGAATTACACAGCCACTCACCCCATTGACACTGTCACATGGGACCAGTTTCAGCAAGCTTTCCGTACTGCCCATGTTTCAGCAGGAGCTATGGCCATGAAGAAGCGTGAGTTTCGCAACTTACGCCAAGGAGGACGTACCGTTGGCCAGTACGTGGAGGATTTTAGTAAGTTAGCACGTTATGCCCCAGATGACGTTGCTACGGAGGCAGCTAAGCAGGAGAAGTTTCTGGAAGGACTGAATGATGAGCTGAGCATGAAGTTGATGGTGGCAACTTTTAACAACTACCAGGAGTTGGTAGATAGAGCTCTCATGATTGAAGGGAAGCAGCAGCAGATTGAGAGTCGTAAGATGAAGTATGGACAAGGAAAGTACAGTACAGGAGCTCACCAGAAGCCTCGTTTTACCCAGAACTCGGGAGGACATCTTCAGCATAACCATGGAGGTCACAATCACAATGGAGGAAGCTCGCGCAATCATAGTGGCCCCCAGAATGGCAATGGGAATGGAGGAAGCAACGGACATAACCGTACCAACCCATCAACCACAGCCAAGAGGGATCTAAGCCACGTTACCTGTTTCAAGTGCCAGAAGTCTGGACATTATGCCATTGATTGTCCAGAAGCAAAGAATGGAAATGGCAATGGAAGCTCGGGGAAGAAGCCGAACCCTTTCAACAGGGGACAGGTGAACCACGTTAATGTGGAGGAGGTTGAAGCACAGCCTGATGCAGTAATAGGTAAGTTCTTGGTTAAGTCATTTACTGCAATTGTTCTTTTTGATACTGGTGCATCACATTCATACATATCAAGGGGATTTGTGGATAAGTTTAAGTTGCCCACCAAAGTTCTTAGAACACCTATGTTAGTAACCTCGCCAGGAGCAGAGTATATGGCAAGCCAAGGATGTTTTCAGTTGCCATTGGCCATAGGGAGGCATGTTTTCCCCTCAGACCTAATAGTTTTGGAGTCACAAGGTTTGGATGTGATTTTGGGAATGGATTGACTATCGATGTATGGAGGAAACATCGATTGCGCCAGTAAGACGATTTTGCTTACTACCCCAGAAGGAAGAAGGATTAAGTATGTATCCCGACATGTGCCGAAGAGGACTCAAGTGAATTCCTTATCAGGAGTTGTACAGGAGGAAGTACCAGTGGTGAAGGAATTCCCTGACGTATTTCCAGAGGAGTTGCCAGGCATGCCACCGGATAGAGACATCGAGTTTTTGATTGAGCTTTTGCCAGGCACTGGGCCAATATCTAAGAGACCGTACAGGATGCCCGCTAAGGATTTGGAAGAAATTAAGAAGCAGATTAAGGAGTTACTGGATAAAGGATATATTCGCCCAAGTTCGTCACCTTGGGGATCACCCGTACTTCTAGTGGAGAAGAAAGATGGATCGTTGAGGATGGTTGTTTATTATCGTGGATTGAATGAAGTAACAATCAAGAACAAGTACCCACTGCCGATGATCAATGATCTGTTTGACCGACTACAAGGAGCTAAAGTATTTTCCAAGATTAATTTGCGATCAGGATACCACCAGTTGAAGATTCGAGAGCAGGATATACCCAAGACAGCTTTTACCACAAGGTATGGGCTATATGAGTACACTGTTATGTCATTTGGCCTGACTAACGCACCTGCCTATTTCATGAACATGATGAACAAAGCGTTTATGGAGTTTTTGGATAAGTTCGTCGTAGTGTTCATTGATGATATTCTGGTCTATTCGAAGAATGAAGAAGAGCACACTACTAGGAAAAGGGCTATAGATGGAATGGCCACTAATGGTGCACCAGACATGTGGTGCGCCATTGCTATGTAGCAGTGGCGCACCATGTGCTGGTGCGCCATTAGTGTGAAATACACTAATGGCGCACCAGGCACATGGTGCGCCATTAGTAACAATTTTTTTTATTTTTCCAGACATACTAATGGCGCACCACGGCACAGTGCGAACTAGTAATGGCGCACCAGCAACATAGTGCGCCACTACAATATTTTTTTTATTTTTACTTTTTTGCAAAACTACTAATGGCGCACCCGGGGCAGTGCGCCATTACTAGTTTAAGCTAGTAATGGCGCGCTGCTCCCTAGTGCGCCATTAGTGTTTTTTTTGCAAAACTACTAATGGCGCACCACTAGCAGGTGCGCCATTAGTAACCAGGGTTACTAATGGCGCATTAGGTGGTGGTGCGCCATTAGTAACCTGGGACGAGCTAGATATTTTGGACAGCCACACCTACCCACTCACTTTCCCCACTTCATTCTCTCCTCCCTCCTCCAAGCTTGTCTCGGCTGCCTCCTCCTCCTCACCTCATTTGCACCATAAATTTATCCAAATTACGTGGTTAAACCCCCTTTTTTGATAGGCAAGTAAGGGGGAAGCTATCTTTATGATGTTCTCCCTCCAACAACGTGCACATGCACTTTTTATGTCCTAGCTAGATCTATGTATGTTTGTGGTGTTGCATATGTTTGTGGTGTTGCATATATGTTTGTGTTTGCAGGTACCGGTATTTGAAATGCGATAGTTGCCAATATTTTGCCGGAATGTTGATTCATTTCCGTTTTGGCGAGAATTTTGGCACTATGCATTCTTTTTGGTCCTATTTTTAGGGAAAGTCATGCCAAATTTTTTCTTGGTTCTAAAATATCGTTTTGCTCTACCCCGCAGGCAACCATGGTCCGCACGATGACCGAAGGCATCGTGAATAGGTTCTTGAGCTCCGCGAAGGCCAAGATGCTTGAAAAGAACGAGACGGAGATAAGATGTCCGTGTCGAAGATGCAAGCTGAAGAGCCTTATTGCGGACCCGGATTCCGGGCAGGTGCGGGACCACCTGCTCTTGCGTGGTTTCATGGATGGCTATCGGTGGCAAGGTGATGAAGATGACTATGAAGTCGTCCATGGGGGTCGGGCAAGAAATGAGGATGGGCAGCAAGACAACCGCCGCGGCTCGGGCGGGCGAGAAGACGAAGAATCTCCAGGACATGATCACGACGGTGATGCCGTACACAGTCATCATGTAGAAGATGCCGGACATGATGATGAGGAAGATGCGGGAGCAGACGAAGGGCATGATCATGAAGATGAAGATGCCGGCGGAGCAGACGACGATGGACCATCGATGGGGTGGGTGCAGGACCCTCATATTCAAGAGCTGCTTCTCAAGCAGACGGATAACGCAAGAGCTGCCGCCCGAGAGAAAGCCAAGCTGGATCAACTGGAGATAGACGCGGTTACTCCATTGTATGAAGGATGCAGGCCCGAGGATACCCGCCTGAAAGTAACGCTCATGGCTCTGGAGATGAAGGTAAAGCACAAAATGACCGACGCATGCTTCGACGAGAACATGTCATTCTGGCACGAACGTCTTCCCAAGGGGAACAAGTGCCCGACCAGTTTCGAGGAGGCGAAGAAAATCGTGTGTCCTCTGGATTTACCGCACGTGAAATACCATGTGTGCATGAACAATTGCATCATTTATCGGGACGAGCACGCGGAGTCTACCATATGTCCAGTGTGCGGCGTCACTCGATACAAGAAGAGGAAGAAAGCTCCTCGAAAAGTGGTGTGGTACTTTCCGATCACTCCTCGTCTGCAGCGGTATTTCGCGGACCCTAAGGTAGCAAAGCTCCTGCGTTGGCACGCGGATAGGGAGGAGAAGAAGCGAGAAGATGACGCGAATGATCCGGAGATAAATAAAAAAGACAAGATGCTGAGTCACCCTAAGGATGGGAGCCAGTGGCAAGCGTTGAACTTCGAACACCCAGAATTTGGGAACGATCCAAGGAACATCGTGCTGGGCGCGCGCACCGATGGAGTCAATCCGTTTGGCAGCCAGAGAAGCACACATAGCACCTGGCCTGTGTTTGTGTGGATTACAACCTTCCCCTCTGGTTGTGCATGAAGAGGAAGTACATTCACATGAGTATGCTAATTGAAGGGCCGAAACAACCAGGGAACGACATCAATCTGTATCTGGGGCTGCTGGAAGAGGAGCTAGACACGCTGTGGAAAACGCCAGCCAATACGTGGGACGCCGCAGAGAAAGAATATTTCCCTATGAGAGCCGCACTTCTCACGACGATGCACGACTATCTCGGTTTCGGATATCTCGCGGGGCAGGTGGTCCACGGATTTTCTGGATGCATCAGGTGCATGGATGACACAACGTATCGCCAGCTAGATAGAGATCCCGGGTCTTCGAAAACCGTGTTCATGGGACATCGAAGGTGGCTTCGCGACGATGACCCGTGGAGGAAACGCAAGGATCTGTTCGATGGTGAAACCGAACCCCGTAGATGCCCGCGTACGAGGAGCGGCGAGGAAATAGACGAGCTGTTGAAAAATTGGAAAGATTGCCCACTGCCGGGAAAGAAGCAAAAGGCGGGGAAAGAAGCGAAAGGCGCCAGAGCCACTGCTGAAGGTATGGAAAACGAGGTCTGTTTTCTGGGACTTGCCGTACTGGAAGATCCACCGTGTGCCTCACAGCCTTGATGTCATGCATATCACGAAGAACGTGTGCGAGAGTCTGCTTGGTACCCTGCTCAACATGCCAGAGAGGACCAAAGATGGGCCGAAAGCAAGGGCAGACTTGAAATCAATGGGCATCAGGGAGGAGCTTCACGCTAATGATGATGAGGCGAAGTAGGACACGGAAAGTCGTCGCAAAGGCAAAAAGTCCAAGAAGACCGGAAATGACTTCCCTCCCGCGTGCTTCACTCTAAGTCAGGAGGAGATCGATCAGTTTTTCACCTGCCTCGTAGGAGTAAAACTTCCTTACGGTTACGCGGGGAAGATAAGCAGATACCTAGACTCAGTGAAGCAGAAGTTCAGCGGGATGAAGTCTTACGACTGTCACGTGCTGATGACGTAGATACTTCCAGTTGCAATCCGTGGGATCATGAACGCGCACGTCCGTGAAACGCTATTTGGCCTATGCAACTTTTTCGACGTCATCTCTCGGAAGTCGGTTGGCGTGAGGCAACTCAGAAGGCTACAGGAAGAGATCGTGGTGATACTATGCGAGCTTGAGATGTATTTCCCTCCCGCATTCTTCGATGTTATGGTGCATCTGCTGGTCCATATCGTGGAGGATATCATCCAACTCGGGCTGACGTTCCTGCACAGCATGATGCCGTTCGAAAGGATGAATGGTGTCATCAAAGGATACGTTCGCAACATGTCACGTCCAGAGGGAAGCATAGCCAGGGGCTTTCTGACCGAAGAGTGCATCTCCTACTGCACGAATTATCCAGGCATCGAGAACCCCGTTGGTCTGCCCGTCAACAGGCACCTCGGCAGGCTCGCTGGATGGGGTCACCGTGAGGGTCGCCGCGAAATGCATGTCGACTTCGATGGTCGACTCGCCGACTTTGAAAGAGCAAACCTAGTCGCGCTACAACACATAGACGTGGTCGATCCTTGGGTGGTAGAGCACAAAACGTTTATTGAGAAGACGTACAATGACCGAGGCCAATAGAGGACGGACGGAGATATAATCAAAGAGCACAACTCATGTTTCACGCGTTGGTTCAAGCAGAAGCTTCTGTCGTACCCTTTACATGAGGATTCTTCCGCGGAAGAACAACTCATATTCGCCTTGTCACAGGGCGCCGAGCACAACCTGATGACGTATGAGGCGTACGATATCAACGGCTACACATTCTACACCGAGGACAAGGACATGAAGAGCGATGGTTATCAGAACTCCGGGGTAACGATGGAATCCTACACCGGTAACGACAAGGACAGATACTACGGAAGGATCGAGGAGATCTGGGAGCTGAGCTACGCTGGAGAGAAGGTCCCGATGTTCCGTGTCAGATGGGCCAAGAGCGTCATAAAAGAAGACCGGTATTTCACCACCATGGTTATACCCGAAGCCAAATCCAAGACCGCAGGCGCGAACGTCACCGCGAAAAATGAGCCATGGGTACTGGCTTCCCAAGTGGACCAATGCTTCTTCATTACCGACCCATCAAAGCCCAGTCGTGTTGTCGTGAGGAGAGGCAAAAGGAAGATCATCGGAATGGATGGAGTCGCCAATGAGCAAGACTTCGACAAGTACGGCGACCCGAAGATGGAACATGACGACGACGATGAAGTATCAGCATACACCACAAGAAGAAGCAGGACCACCCTACCTAAAGGACGTCCATTCAAGTGAAGAACTCCATTTACGAAAAATAAGGGCAAGAAGATTGTGAACAGATAGCTAGCTAAGATCGATTGTATTTAAATTGTAGCCTTCATTTCTCGATTGTATTTCATGGGCACTTTTTGAACTCATGAATGTTTTTAAATTTCATGGACACTCGATCTCGATCCCCCTCCATCTCGATCGCTATCCCACCTCGCCAGATTCGGTCCCCCTCGCCGCCGAGCACCCCCCGCACCATCTCCCCCGCTCCACCGGCCACCGCCGCTGACCCCCGGCCCGCACCCTCCCCCACTCCATCGTTGCCGACGACCCACCGCACCCTCCCCCGCTCCACCGGCCGTCGGCGCCGACCCCCGGCCCGCACCCTCCTCCACTCCACCGCCGCCGCCGACCCCCCGCACCCTCTCCCCCGCACCCTCCCCGGCCTGCTCCACCGTCACAAATGAATGCAACTAAATTTGCAAAAAAAAAGCAAATTTGATTATATTTTCAAATAACAAATTTGATGATATTTTAAAAAAATCATTACTGTTTTTATAAAAAATATTACTGTTATGATTTAAACAAGTTTGAACATATTTAAACACAAATAAATATCAAACAACATTTTAAATGCATAAAAACAAAAATTGGGGAGCCTGGGAATCGAACCCAGGACCTCCTAGTGTGTGTGCTGCGTGCTGACCAATCGGGCTAGTGGGCGTGTTCTGATGGAGATAGGGCTAGTAATTAAAACAAAATTCTAATGGCGCACCAGGGGGAGGTGCGCCATTAGAATCGACGTACTTATGGCGCACCAGGGGAGGTGCGCCATTAGAATCGACGTACTTGTTCCCCTCGCACTGTGGCCTCCCTCCCTCCCTCGCCAGATCCCCCACTCGACCCCAACCGTACGCCGCCGCCCCCTTGCTCCGCCCCCTCCGTCCGCCACGCCTGCACGTCGTCCGCCGCTGTGGTCTTGCGCTGCCTCGACGCCGCCGCCCCGACCCCCGCGGGACTCCACCCCCGCCGCCCCCCGAACGGGATCGGCCGAGCGCGCGCCACCCGCTCCTCTCCTCTCCTCCTCCCTCCGACGAGCGAGGGCCTCCTCCGGCCCCTGCAGCAGCCGGCGAGCGCGGCCCCGACGCGCCCATCCCGCCTGCCCCTGCCGTCCTCCGCCACCGGCCCCTGCTCTCCTTCGACCGCGGCGAGCGAGGACCCGGACGAGCTCGGACCCCGACCGTGACCCCTTCGCCGACACCGACCCCGACCCCTCCGGCAACCAGGTACCTCTCCTCCTTCCTCCTTCCTCCCTCTCTCCACCATTCCCCATTCCCTCCCTCCCTTCCCTCGACCGTGGCAGTGTAGGTCATCTGACAGGGTAGTCCATGGATTCAAACTAGCTAAAGGAGATTCAAACTAATGGAAGTGTAATGTGAACTCTAGAGCTCTGTCACCATCATTCAACACTCTGCTTGCTTGCATGATACTCCTATGTGCTACTGCGGTGGCTGCTTTGTAATTACTAGTGCAGTGCTGCTGTTTAACCAACCTGACTGATCCTCCAACATTCATCTTACTTACTCACGCGCAGCTTACTGAACAAGTGCAAGCGCTGCAGAGGGACAAGGAGATACTCAAGACCAACCTGAACAAAGCAGAGGAGGAGGTACGATACATACCGAACCTCTCTTGTCCTTGCAACTGCAAACATGTTCTGCACCTGTGACTTCTATCGCCTTCTCAGTGAATGTCAATAGATTTGTGCGAAACTAGCGTGGTTCTGACGGTTAGAAGTTTCTTGTGTGTTTCCATTCAAGGTTAAGTTGCTGTTTGAGGAGAACAGAGCCCTCGACGAAGCAAACAAGAGGCTGTTGTGCTTGCTGGAGAAGGAGCAGAAGCATCGGTCCAAAAGAAAGCACTGCGCCAGTAATTCCACCAAGGTAAAAAGCACCAACCAACCAACCATAAAGCTCACACAAGTTCTTATTTATCTTTTTTTGCTCAAGTTCTTCAGTACATCATATAATATAGAGAAGTGCAGATCAAGTGGTGCAATCATATACATCTGGCCACTTATTTGCTCCAATGGCACAAACTTGAGCTGCTAGCATAAAAAGTGTTGCAGGCGACAGACAGTGAGGAGCTACTATCAAAAACTTGAGCTACTGTAAAAAAATTCAGTTATGGCATCTAGAATTATGTCAGTTTTGTTTTGTAACTAGAAGACCAAAGTGTTAGGAATTCTGTCCAAACTATAGTTTTCAGTATTCTGTCCAAACTGGAAAACTGTTAAAAAGACCATGTGTTTTTTGGTCAAAATCTGCATGTAAAACTGAAATAATCAGTCATAAAGAATATCCTCAAGACCATGTGTTTCTTGGATTTCTGTAATGATGATGGAACATTATAAAGCATTGTACTCCAGTGTGTATGAAGGATACAAAAAATTTACCAACTTCTCTGATTTTATAAAGTTGTTCTTATATGGGTGAAACTTCACTTGTTTTTAGGCTAGTGCAGGGTGTTGCTTTATTGTGATGCCTCTGAATTACTTGTGATCACATTGAGAAAGACTTGCAAAGATGATGATCATCTTTTACAGAAAACAATTTCTGTAAACACGTCAGTAACTTTGCTAGTTTGCTGGGTTTTGTCTCCGACCATTGTGTCGTGATGAATTTGCAGGTACCCCGAGAGGCCCTTGAGTTTGCTGGAATGTCGATTAACTTCCGTTCCGGCAAATTCGGGTACTCCATATGTCCTATTTTCAGCAAAGGTCATGCTGAAATTTTCCGTGAATTTTAGCATGACTTTGCTAAAAATAGGACATATGGGGTACTTGCGACTAATGCATGGGCCGGGGTATCTTAGTACTTAGTTAAGTAGGATCAACTGCCCCGCCATTCTTGCTGCATTAAACCATAGGTGGCAATAGAGCCAAGTGATTGCGCCCAACTTAGAATTCTCCTTAGCATCGATAAACCCTAGATGATAAACCCAACATAGGTGGGAATAGAGCCAAGTGATTAGTGCCAAGTGATTAGGCCCAACCTAGGGTGCCTCGGCATCGATAAACCCTAAATGATGAAAACTTAACTTAGCATTTAGGGTGCCTCGGCGTCGACAAACCCTAAATGATGAAACCTTGGCTTCTATATTGTGCCTCGGTGTCGATGAGAACCTAATGATGTACGCTTAGGCTTTTAGGGTGCCTCGGCGTCGACAAACCCTAAATGATAAAAGCTTAGCTTTAGGATGCCTCGGTGTCGACAAACCCTAAATGATGAGACCATGATCTTGTTCCTTGACAATAACCAACTTTTTGACCAAACTTTTTTCCTATTTAGAGCAAAACATGGCCCACAACGATGAGGCCGGCGGTTCGGGCGGCAAGCAATTCTGGGAGCTGTCCCAGGAGATGGAGGAAGAACCTCACCGCTATGAGGACGCCGCGCAAGACACCGATCCTGACTACACAACCCCTAGTGGCGTCAGGGATGACACCACTGATGGTGCCGCCGAGGATGCCACCACTGATGATGGCGGCGCACGCATAGATGGCAGCCAACCGAAGAGGCAACGGAAGGACCGGCGCCCGAACGTGCTCGGGCACCGTCAAGGAGGAATTTACTGAAGTGAACTCCGACGGGCATCCAACGGCGCCCAAACATGTAGTCAAGGGGTACTCGGTTCAGCTCGGGTGCATTCTCCGGAGCACCGTCTCGATCAACACCGAGAACCTAAGGCATAAGGACCGAGGGAATTTGCGCAGCCTCCTCTTCACGAAGCTGCACGAACGATACAAGTTCCCCGATGAGTTTGCAAACACACGCCTCTCAGGGAATAAAGTGAACAGTGCCGCCCTCACGAGGATGAGCACGGCCCTATCTACATGGAGAAGCACGGTGAAGGCAATGATTGAAAAAGGTGATAGTTATGAGAAGATCAAGGCGAAATATCCTTTGATGAGCGAAGATGACTACAAGGAGTTCAAGATCAAGTGCGAGAGCAGCGCAACCTCCGAATCAAGTCAGTGGGGGAAAGAAATGCGGCAGTTGAACTTAGCGGTCCACCAACTCGGTCCCGGCGGTTACAGAGTGGCGGAGCCTATATGGGACAAGGAGGACGCGGAGCGTGCCGAGCAAGGCCTACCGCCCCGCTTTGAGAAATTCCCTGACAAGCAGACCAGGAACTTTGTCAGGGCCCGGTACAAGGAGGACCCAGTAACAAAGGAGCTTACCACGGATCCGAAGACCAGGGCGCTTGAGCTTGTTTTGGTAAGGAATACACCCCCGTGTAATTAGCTCCATATGCATGGTTGCATTCTAATTAATGAAGCCAAATTTCTAAATGGTTCACATTCCTTCCGCAGGAGGCTGAAAGTAGTAGCGCGGCGTCATCTCAGAGCTCCCCTTTTGACACCCCTTTAAATAGGGCGTTGAACGTAATGAAAAACAAGGATAAGCTCAGTAAGCCGTCGTCAGCTGGTCGTGTGGCCGGCAAAGGCTTGTCCACAAAATGGTCGTCATACTATACCGCTGGTGGGCAAAAGGAGAAAAAGACCAGCTCGGAAAGCCAGTCGCGCGAGGTTCAAGAACTCAAGGCACAAGTGGCGCGGATTCCGGAGATTGTCCAAGAGCAAGTGCAACAACAACTGGGAACGACGCTCACCGCCATTGTGCCTACCTTGATTCAGGGGCTGACGACGTGGATTGCGGGCGGCCAATAGGGGCCTCCCCCGGTTCCCAGCTTCATGGCCAGCAACTCGCACAACACGCAGGTGGTGCCATTGGTGTCTCCGACGGAGCCGGTATTCGTGTCTCCGGCGCCGGCACGGGCATTGGAGCTTAATGCACCCGGGTGTACGCCGGCCGGCACCTCGCCAGCAAGCGGCCCCTCCGTCAGTTGCACGCGCACGCCCGCCGTTGGCGGTGCCTCGACATTAGCCGAGCTCGACGGCATCACGGTAACTAAGCCTCTCGGCCGATGAATTCATCTCCTTGCCTTTGACTGGGCATCCCTGACGCCCTACATGTTTTCGCAGGGCGCCACCGATGTTCCTTGCACTCTCCTGCACTTCGTGGGCAGCGAGTTGGTCGATGTCGCCAAGGGCAGAATCGTTCAACCAGGCAACCGCGTGTTCCACGGTAATCCGATGCCACCCACCTTGTATAGGGTTGAACTGGTTCGATTGCTGCCAGGCTGCGACGAGTTGTTACCTCCGATTCGACCCGCTGGGGCCGACGAAGATGATGTGATGACCCTCGGCGCATGTGTAAGCTGGCCCCTGCTTTGGCCGAAGAGCCAGATTCGTTTGGGGACGGGGACACCACCCCACAGACAAGACCGCCAGTCGTGCCAGCGCCAAGCCATGGCAAGAACGCCGCAACGCTACCGGACATGCCGGACATCCCTATGGCACAGGATCCGGACATGCATATGGCACAGGATCTGGACGACGACAACGACGACGGTACATTTACCAACGTCGATAAGTACTTTGCCGAACATGGGTACGGTGACGAGTTCTGCGGGCCTCCTTCTCAAGAACCCAACCCTCAAAAAGACGACCGCGATCTAGCTGGTACGGCGGAGAAACCCAATTGCAACAGGCGTCGTCTGGCGTTCAGTTCTCAGGAGACGCCTCCAGCTGCCGCCTTCACCGAGCCTCAGATAGCTGAGGTGCCAAATATTATCAGCCCCAACACGCTCAAGAAGGCGGTCTGTGAGCAGAACTCGATCCCATTACAGCAGATCAAGAAGAAGGGACGGAAACGAAAGACTAACAAGGGCGCCAGTGCGAGCCAGCCGGCACCGAGTACGATCCGTGCTCAGGACGGGCCACCTTCACCTAAGGATACCTCGAGGAGGGTGCATGTGGCGGGTAGGCCGATGCTACTGACAAATATGCTCAATGCTGCAACCGGTGCTATGCGGAGTCTGCATGACAGTGTTCTTTCTTTGGAGAAGCGGCGTCTCAGAGAGAATGATGTGGCATACCCGGTTTTCGTGGCCAAGGTGCAAGAGGGCAAGGGCTTTGTGGATAGCGCCGTCGGGGGTACGATCGTCCTGCGGTTTGATGACATCTTTGCTATGCTTAACCTTCATCCGCTGCACCACACCTTCGTTCGGCTGTTTTCGCTGAGTATGGAGATGCGGATCATTAGAGACAAGACCCCGGACATTGTGATAGTCGACCCCTTCTACATGCGTGCCAAGATCTTGGGCAGCGCTGGGGACCGGCAAGTCGCGAGTTCACACCTCGAAGGCGTCATTCTGGCAAACCCAGATAAGGATAACTTCATCGTGCCTTACTTTCCTGAGTAAGTCATCTCCTAACCGCCCCGTAACATATGATTTCTTAGATTTCGATCGTTCTTTTTTTTCTAACATTCCGTGTTCTGTGCAGTGACACACATTGCACACTCATCCTCTTTAGCCCGAAATATTCCATGGCCACGTATTCGACCCGGACTGTGACTCCAAGATAGACTACACAAATATCAAGAAAGTTCTTGATGATGCTCTCCCCGGCTACGCCGCATCTGGAGGCACCGTTAAGAGGCTAGTTCGTAGGTACGGCAGGCACGTGTTCACCCACAATACGACGTTCCCCTGCGTCAAGCAGCCGCCTGGCGGTCAGAAGGATGCCTACTATGCCCTCCATCACATGCGGGCGATCGTGCGGGACCATAATCACCTTCTGCTACCAAATAATCTCAAAGATTGGGCCGCAAGCTTGGCGGCAATCCAGGACGCGGACATCCGACAAGAATTCTTTCGCATCCAGTCGGAGTTTGCAGAAATCATCCATCAAGATGTCCTTCGTACCTTGGGGCAGTTCTACCTCAAATTTCAACCGTCCAACAGCGAGATAGACACAACACTACAAATGCAGGCTGACAACGCCCGCGACTTCATGACCATCACGACAGACGGCGGCTTCATCCACGCTCCGGTCCCATGAGTCGAGTCGAAATGAGTGATGCTATGTGTAGTTCTGAAACATTCATTAGCTCATGTTGTAATTAAACTTTAGTGAACTTGTATGTCTCTTTGGTTTCGACAGTCGTTCAACTTAGATGTAATCGATGCTATTTGTTAGTAGGACCATGAATCGTGCTATTAATGTCTTGCTTTTCTCTTTCGATCCTTTTGTTGCATACTTATATATTGCTTATGTGTTGTCTGTTGTTTGGCTAGTGCATAGAGATGCCGTCGTATGTCGTGTACAAGGGTAAGGTTCCCAGAGTCTACGACGACTGGGAGGAGTGTCGGAGACAGGTTCACTGTTTCAGCGGTAACAGTTACAAAGGGTACACCACTAGGGCGGAGGCGGAATCTAGATACGCGCGCTATCTAGCGGGAGAGAGGAGGGAGCGTTGGAGGAACCGGATGAAGACCAGTTTCATCGCGATGATGCTCATCGTGATGACCGCAGCTCTCTTCTATGTGATGGTAGTTTAGATGATCGATATCGACTTGTAATGTGAAGACAAACTCGCTACTCGCGGTCTCGAGACTTGTAATGTTCTATCTTCGTTCGGTCTTTTGAATTCGGAGACTAATATGATGAATTGTATTCGAAGACTAATCTTCTATTGTATTAGATGAATCTGCTGTTGCTGTGTCCTGCTGCTTATATTCTGTCCAATAATATATTTTGTAATCTATGCAAAAATCAGAAAAGAAAAAAAAATAATCCCTATATACATACTAATGGCGCATCACGCCAACGTGCGCCATTAGTGTGCCAAAGGATACTAATGGCGCATCGCAGCGCAGTGCGCCATTAGTATGCCAGAGGGTACTAATGGCGCATCACCCAGCAGTGCGCCATTAGTATGCCGAAGGATACTAATGGCGCATCACACCGCAGTGCGCCATTAGTATGGCAAAGCACATGGGTATATATGGCCCCCTGGGAGGCATACTAATGGCGCACCGTGGCCTATACTAATGGCGCACTGCCCAGTGCGCCATTAGAGTACCAGATACTAATGGCGCACCAGCGGTGCGCCATTAGTACAAAATACTAGTGGCGTGATGCTAGTGGCGCACCAGTAGTGCGCCATTAGTAGGCAAAACTGGTGCGCCACTAGTAAGCCTTTTTCTAGTAATGGCATAAGGAGCATTTGCGTTTGGTACTTGGAAAGCTCAGAGAACATCAGTTATATGCCAAGTTCAGCAAGTGCGAGTTTTGGTTAAAGGAAGTTGGATTCCTTGGACATGTTATATCTGGAGAAGGAATAGCAGTAGATCCCACCAAGGTTAACACTGTGACAAATTGGGAAGCACCCACGACAGTTGGAGAAATCCGGAGTTTTCTTGGACTCGCAGGATATTACCGAAGATTCATCGAGAATTTCTCGAAGATTGCAAAGCCTATAACGGAGTTGTTGAAGAAGGACACCAAATTCATATGGACTGAGGAATGTGAGGCTAGTTTCCAGGAATTGAAGAAACGTTTGGTTACAGCACCAGTGTTGATTCTGCCAGATCAACGCAAGGATTATGAAGTATATTGCGACGCTTCTCGTCGAGGACTTGGAGCAGTGCTAATGCAGGAGGGAAGAGTTGTTTCATATGCCTCACGACAGCTTAAACCCCATGAGTTGAATTATGCTACACATGATTTGGAGTTAGCAGCCGTAGTGCATGCGTTGAAGACATGGAGACATTTTCTCATCGGAAACCATTGTGAGGTGTACACGGATCACAAGAGTTTGAAGTACATTTTCACGCAGAAGGAGTTGAATCTCAGGCAAAGGAGATGGTTGGAGCTCATCAAGGATTATGATATGAGATTGCATTATCACCCAGGGAAGGCTAACGTAGTAGCCGATGTGTTGAGCTGCAAGAGCCATGTCAACACGCTCATGACCGGAGAGTTACCCAAGAAGTTAGCAGAGGATCTTCGTGAACTATGTTTGGAAATAGTTCCAAGAGGTTTTGTAGCAGCATTGGAGATTCAGTCTACTTTGATGGATAAGATCAGAGAAGCTCAGAAAACAGACAAGGAAATTGCTGAGATAAAGGAAAGGATGAGTAAAGGAAAAGCCAAGGGATTTCGTGAGGATGCACATGATACCTTATGGTTTGAGGACCACGTTTATGTGCCCAATGATCCGGAGATCAGGAAGTTGATTCTGCAAGAGGCCCATGATTCACCATATTCGATTCACCCAAGAAATACCAAGATGTATTTGGATTTGAAGGATACTTTCTGGTGGACCGGAATGAAGAAGGATATTGCGGAGTATGTAGCAGTTTGTGATGTATGTCAGAGAGTAAAGGCAGAGCATCAGAAGCCAGCAGGATTGCTACAACCATTGCCGATACCCGAATGGAAGTGGGATAAGCTAGGCATGGATTTTATCATAGGATTGCCCAGGACTCGTTCAGGCTATGACTCGATATGGGTTGTAGTCGATCGTTTGACGAAGGTAGCTCATTTCATCCCAGTAAAGACCACTTATACAAGTGCTAAGTTGGCAAAGATATACATGACCAGGATCGTATGTTTGCATGGAGTTCCGAGGACCATTGTATCAGATAGAGGAACCCAGTTTACTTCAAAGTTTTGGAATCAGTTGCACGAGACTTTGGGTACCAGGCTAGAGTTTAGTACAGCCTTTCATCCACAGACAGACGGACAGACCGAGAGAGTCAATCAGATTTTGGAGGACATGCTGAGAGCTTGTGCGCTAGATTATGGATCTAGTTGGGACGACAATTTGCCATATGCAGAGTTCTCTTACAACAACAGTTATCAATCCAGTTTGAAGATGGCCCCTTTCGAAGCTCTATACGGAAGGAGGTGCAGGACACCGTTGTTGTGGGACGAAGTTGGAGACCGCCAGTTGTTTGGACCAGATTTGATTAAAGAGTCTGAATAGAAAGTGAAGTTGATTCGCGATAGGCTCAAGGTAGCCCAGTCCAGGCAAAAGAGTTATGCGGATTCTAAACGCAAGGAGACAGGTTACGAAGTCGGAGACAGAGTTTATCTTCGAGTATCACCACTTCGAGGAGTAAAGCGCTTTGGAGTTAAGGGAAAGTTAGCGCCACGTTTTGTAGGACCATACAAAGTTTTGGAGCGTATGGGGGAAGTTGCTTACAAGTTGGAATTGCCCGAAGGATTGTCGGGAGTACACGATGTGTTCCATGTTTCTCAGCTGAAGAAGTGCCACGCATAGATGGCTGAGATACCACTGAGAGATGCAGTGCCATTGGAAGCGATTCAGCTGGATAGTGACTTGACCTATGAGGAGAAACCAGTTAAGATTCTTGAGTATGCCAGCCGAGCCACCCGCAGCAAGGTTATCAAGTTTTGCAAAGTTCAGTTGAGTCACAACTGAGGATGAAGCCACCTGGGAGCGAGAGGAAGATCTACGGAAGGACCACTCTCACCTATTTTCTAGCCAACCCGAATCTCGAGGGCGAGATTCATCTTAAGGGGGGTAGGTTTGTAACATCCCAAATTTTCAATTTGGAATGTTATACATTAGATCATCATGCATATCATATTTTATTGCATTTTGATTTGCGAGCCTAGAAATTTCACGCAAATCAAGGACCCACGGAGAGAGTTGGGGATTTCGTTATTTTCATATTTGGGTTTTCTCAAATTTTGAAAATAGGATCATTTGTTTTAATTATTTTTCTCTCCGAAAATATTTCATATCAAAATATATGAGAGGGGATAAAATGACTTCTCCACAAATAATGAAATATTGGAGGAAAAATATTAAAAACAAATATTTGATTTTATTTGATTTTATTCGAATTAGGAAAAATACGCGTTTTTCAAAATTGCATTTTAGGCCCAAATAAATGTTCATCTTGTCCGGCTTATTTTTGGAGGACAGCAAAAATTTATTTCGGGATTTTTGGAGTCCGTTTAGTATTTCTTTTCTTACTTTTTCGGCACGTCTGGATTTTTTTTTAAAGTCAACCGCCTTACGGGCCGTGTCCGACCCGGACACCTCAGCCCGGCCGGCCTTTAAAGCCGCGGCCCGAGCCCCGCCTCAGCCCAAGTCGTTGCCGCCCCGAAACCCTAGCCGCCGCCGCCGCCCGCACCGCCGCCGCCGCCCCGCGTCGCCCCGCCGCCTGACCCGCCACCCGCCGGAGCCCCGCCGCCGTCCGCCGCCGCCCGCCGGAGCCCCGCTGCCTCTCGCCCGACGCCGCCACCCGCCGGAGCCGCTCGCCGCCACCGCCGTCACGCGAACCGAGGTAGCCGCCGGTTTTTCTCGAAAAACCGTTTGGTTTTATTTCGAAACCGAGATGCATTTTTTTAATATTAGATCGGTTTATTTTTTTTCCGGTTTAGTTAAATAGCGAACGGCCGTTCGTTCGTTCATTTTAACGAACGGTTTTCGTTTTTTTTACAGACAGCGAACGCTCGATCATTAGCCTGTTCGTTAGTTTTTCTTTTTCTCGGATTTTCCGCGATTATTCCTGATCGCGATTTACGATCTGTTTTTCGTTTTAGTATAACTTTTCACTCGTTTATCGGAATCAGACGATCAAGCACCTAGAGTTTCGTCTCGAAATTCTCTTTCCGTTTAACCAACTCAAACAAGTTTTTGCTGCTGTAAAATTTGACTTAGATCCAGATTAGTAAACGAAGCTTGTTTCTTTCGCCGTTCGACCTTCGTTGCTTCGTTTGAATTGATTCTTTTTGCAAACCGGAGTTCTTAAGTTGATCTTTCTGGTTAGATCTCTTACTTTGAGTTTTATTTCGTGCACCCTTGCTTGATTGCTTATGTATGTATTGTTTGTTTGCGATAGAGTACCCGGAGTGCGAAACGTGCTACTACGAGTCTCTAGGTTTCACGGATCATCAGCAAGGCAAGTAACACTTTGATCATACTTTTCATCACCCAGTTTTATTGCATTAGATCAATCCTCAAATAGTTGCATGATTAGGATCTGATTAATATGTGGGTTTTGGGAAGTAGATGAGGTAGTACCTATTGTCCTGTTTACTATCAAACCTTTGGGAGTTACTTATACGTTTGCTTATATTGCTATGCTATGCTCGTAGACGTGGATTGGGTTTGAGTGAATTCTTCATGACAGATGTGAGATTATTAATTTATGGTTCAACTTAAGGTGGCTAATTTAATTTACATCTGGGTGGATTGAGGCACCTGGAGAAACCAGTGTTGCATGTATTTTTGGATATCCCGGAGTACCCGTGTGATCATCCTATGGACCGCCACCCAGACTCAAAGGGATCATGAGATTATTCATGCTAGAAACTTCCGTGTGCATCCACAAGCTATTATGGGCTCTAGCATAGTTGAGTAGGTTACATGACCTCTTGAAGAGGTGGGCTAGCAGATGTAGGGGAAAGTAGGTGTAACTGTCCACCCGGAGTAAAGAGTAGTGTTTCTGAAAGACTATGTCTCGGTCATCCGTTTCTCAAACACCATGTAGTGCGAGAAATCAAGCGGAGGCGATCGAGTCTTGTGGGGAAAGTGCACAAACCTCTGCAGAGTGTACAAACTAATCATGATTAGCCCTGTCCCCGGTTATGGACATCTTGAGTATCTAGTTCTTGGATTATCATGTGAATCTCATCATCATGTTACTTAATTTAATTTGATTGGGTTAATCACGTTCCTAATTGGGATTGAGTTGGAGGTACCTTCTCAATGTTTAACAACCACCATGATAGTTAAATAAAATTTATTCCTTTGTGGTAGGGAAAAATTGGCTTTTCGCAAAACTGTAACCATAGAGCTTTCCACCAGCCAAATATGCATGTAGTGATAGCATTATTCTGTTCATTACTCTCTATGTGTTACTTTGCCAGCATATTCCATGTGCTGACCCGTTTTCGGGCTGCAACGTATCATGTTGCAGACTTTTCAGATGACGAGTAAGGAGCCTTAGGTCGTGGTCTTATACTCAGTGATGCCGTTGGAGTTGATGGACTCACTTTATCTTCCAAGCCTTCCGCTGTTATCGTATTTTAGATGGCCTTAAGCCATATTTATTGTATTGAGTTCTCTTGAACTATTCGATGTAATAAGTGTGTGATTGCAACTCTTTTATAAATCCTTCAAAGTACTGTGCGTGTCAGCATTACCGATCCAGGGATGACACTGATGCACAGAGACTAGACTGTTTGAGGTCTGGTCGCTACATGTCGTCAATCCACAAGAAACAGACGACAATTCAGTTACCCAAGCTCCAACTACGTGCTTAAGGTCGCGCATGAGTCGAAGATTCAGACCTTGGAGAATCATCATTTGCTCTTTCAACTTGACCATTCGACTGCGGGTGCGTAACGGATGCGTAATCCACCCTAGTGCCCTGGGAGGCGCAGAATGCTCTGAATTCTTCTGAGTCAAAGTTTGAGCCGTTATCCGTGATGATGCTGTGCAGAACTCCATATCGGAATATGAGCTCTCTTATGAAGCTGATGGCTGTGCTTGAGTCTAAGTTCTTGATAGGCTTGGCCTCAATCCACTTGGTGAACTTGTCGACTGCTACAAGTAGATGAGTGAAACCACTTCTGCCGATCATGAGCGGCCTAACCATATCTAGTCCCCACACAGCAAATGGCCAGACGAGTGGAATAGTCTTCAGGGCAGACGCAGGCTTGTGGGACATGTTTGAGTAAAACTGACAACCTTCACACTTCTCAATGATCTCTTTCGCCATTTCAATGGCTCGTGGCCAGTAAAATCCTGCTCGGTATGCTTTGGCCATGATGGTCCGAGAGGACGCATGGTGACAACAGGTCCCCGAGTGGATCTCGTCCAATATCAGTCGACCCTCTTCTGGGGAGATACATCGCTGAGCCACGCCAGTAACACTCTCTCTGTAGAGCTGTCCTTTAATCACCGCGAAAGCTTTGGATTTGCCGATAATCTGACGCGCTTCAACTTCATCTTCTGGAAGCTCCTGCCTGAGAAGATATGTGATGTACGGCACTGTCATGTCGAGGGTGATCACAAGGATTTCCGTAACCAGATCAATAACTGCTGGTACCTCGATTTCACTCGAATTGGTAGGACTTATTGCTTGGGGAGGTTCCTCTGTGAAAGGGCCTTCTTGCACTGACGGGGAATGGAGATGCTCAAGAAACACATTGCTGGGGATAGGTTTCCGAGTGGAACCTATTTTCGCCAGATCATCAGCTGCTTGATTCTTAATTCGGGGAATGTGGTGAAGCTCCAAACCCTCTAACTTTTTCTCCAACTTCCTCACTGTGTTGTAGTATCCAGACATAGAAGGGTTTCTGACATCCCACTCCTTCATCACCTGATAGACCACCAAATCTGAGTCGCCGTAGACCATCAGGCGATGGACGCCGAGTGAGATGGCCATACGTAACCCATAGAGGAGTGCTTCATGCTCAGCTTCGTTATTGGAGGAATCAAAGTGAATCTGGAGGACATAACTAAGTTTTTCACCTCTTGGGGACACCAAGACCACTCCGGCTCCAGAACCGTTTAACATCTTGGATCCATCAAAGAACATAGTCCAGTTCTCCGTGTGAACTTGAGTCGGCTACTGTTTCTCAGTCCACTCGGCCAGGAAATCCGCGATTGTTTGAGACTCAATCACTTTCTTTGCCTCGGACTTGATATCCAAAGGACGAAGTTCAATTGCCCATTTAGCCACTCGGCCGGTTGCATCTCGATTGTTTAGAATTTCAGACAACGGGGCGTCGCTGATGACTGAAACCGAGTGGTCTTGGAAATAATGTGCAACTTTCTTCGCAGTCAAATAAATTCCATAGACAAGCTTCTGGTAGTGTGGATACATTTGCTTGGATGGAGTCAAGACTTCAGAGATGTAATACACTGGGCGTTGAACTTTGTACGCCTTACCTTCTTCTTCTCTCTCCACTGTGAGCATTGTGCTGACTACTTGACCAGTGGCTGCAATATATAACAGTAGAGGCTCTTTGCTGATCGGAGCAGCAAGCACCGACTGGGTGGAAAGCAGGGCTTTGAGCTTCACAAATGCTGCTTTAGCTTCAGGAGTCCACTCGAATGTGTCAAACTTTTTCATCAGTAAGTAAAGAGGCAATGCCTTTTCACCGAGGAGGGAAATGAATCGACTTAGCAAGACAACCTGTAAGCTTCTGAACGTCATGCACACACACAGGGCATTTCATTCGGAGAATCGCACCAATCTTCTCAGGGTTTGCATCTATCCCTTGTTCGAAAATGATAAAACCGAGCAATTTTCCTCCGGGGACTCTGAATGTGCACTTGGAAGGATTTAGCTTGATATCATATCTTCTCAGATTGGCAAAGGTTTCAGCAAGGTCAGTCAGCAGGTCGGAACTCTTGCGTGACTTAACCACGATATCATCCATATATGCCTCCACATTCCGACTGATCTGAGTGAGCAGGCACTTCTGGATCATGCGCATGAATGTGGCGCTAGCATTCTCGAGACCGAAAGGCATGGTGATATAGCAAAAACACCCGAACGGGGTGATGAAGGCAGTTTTTATTTCATCGGGCCCATACAGTCGGATCTGATGGTACCCGGAATACGCGTCCAGAAAAGACAAATGCTCACACCCTGCAGTCGAGTCGACTATTTGATCGATGCGGGGGAGCGGAAAATGATCTTTCGGGCAGGCCCGATTGATATGCTTAAAATCAATACACATACAAAGTGAATTATCCTTCTTGGGGACCATGACGACGTTGGCGAGCCACTCGGAGTGGTATATCTCGCGGATGAACTCGGCTGCCAGGATCCGAGCCACTTCCTCGCCAATCGCCTTTCTCTTTTTTGCCGCGGACCGACAGAGATGCTCGTTGAAAGGTTTTGTCTTTGAGTCGACGCGCAAACGGTGCTCAGCCAGCCCCCTGGGTACACCCGGCATGCCTGATGGTTTCCATGCAAAGATGTCCCAGTTCTCACGGAGGAACTGGATGAGCGCGACTTCCTATTTCCTGTTGAGTGTCGTTGAGATATCGGTCGGAGCAGCCGTGGGGTCTTCCAGGTGAATGTGAACTGGCTTCGTCTCTCCGGCCGACTGAAATGGAGACTCTGAAGCAGGCTTCTTGGCTCGCAACAGATCACTTGGATCGGCGTTTTTCTTGTACTCTTCTAGCTCCACCACTGCCATTTGCTCATCAGCAATCTTGGAACCCTTCTGGAGGCACTCTTCAGCTCTCTGCCTATTCCCGGTGACTGTAATCACACCTCTGGGTCCGGGCATCTTCAACTTAAGATACATGTAGCATGGATGGGCCATGAAACGAGCATATGCGGGCCTGCCCAGAATAGCATGATAGGCACTATGGAAATCCACTACCTCAAACATCAACTTCTCCTTGCAGAAATTCTTGGAATCACCAAAAACCACATCGAGAGCAATCTGCCCAAGTGACTTTGCTTTCTTTCCTGGGATGACTCCGTGGAACTGCATGTTGCTCTCACTAAGTTGGGACATCGAAATGCCCATCCCCTGGAGAGTCTCAGCATACAGAATGTTCAGACCACTGCCACCATCCATGAGAACTTTAGTCAGTCGGGTGCCCCCGATGACTGGGTCGACCACCAACACTTGCCGCCCTGCTGTAGCAACGTGAGCTGGGTGATCTGATTAGTCGAATGTAATGGGAGTTTTCGACCACGTCAGGTACGTTGTAGTTGCTGGAGCAACCATGTTCACTTCTCTGTTTATGACTTTCAGTCGACTTTTGCTCTCAACATCAGCAAAAATCACTAAGGTAGCATTGACCTTCGGGTAACCATCATCCTTGTCCTCATCCTCATCCTTATCAGAGTCCTTCTCACTGGGTTGACCCTCTCAGAACTGCTAAATCAGGAGTCTGCACTCTCAAGTGATACGCTTGGGCAGAATCAAGTCACCCTCCTCATCCTTCTTCGTGTGAATGTGACACGGCAAATCCAGGACATCTTGGCCTGACTGATCTTTGACCTTCTTGGGTGTCCATTATCCCTTGGGCTTTCCCTTGAACTTTCCTTGGGTATTCACTAGTGCGGCTCCTGCCTGGCCTGAGGCCTCGACCTTGCGTTTTTGTTTCCGACTGGGGTTTCCACCTCCGTTGTCTTGGTCGACTGTCTTCCCCTTGCCATTGCGGAGTCGGCCTTCTTCTTCGCCATTCGCGTATTGAGTGGCTATCTCCATCATCCGATTCAGAGTCATGGCCCTGGAGCGACCAAACTTCAACGTGAGCTCTCTGTATCATATGCCTTCCTTGAAAGCACAGACAGCTTGGTGCTCTGAAACATTCTCCACTAGATGATGAAGCATAGTCCACCGCTAGATGTAATCCCTCAAAGTTTCATTCAGTTTCTGGACACAATGCTGCAACTCAGACAGCCCACCAGGGCGCTTGCATGTGCCTTCGAATGTCTTGATGAACACTCGAGCCAAATCTTCCCAACAGAATATGCTTCCAGGAGCCAACTGATTCAGCCAAGCTCTGGCCGAACCTTCTAGCATCAAGGGGAGGTTCTTCATGGCTACGTCATTGTTGCCTCCACCAATCTGCGCCGCAACTCAGTAATCTTCCAACCATGTGTCTGGCTTCGACTCCCTAGTAAACTTGCTCACTCCCGCAACCAACCTGAGTTTGGGCGGGATCTCAGCTGCTCGGATGGCTCTGCTGAAACATTTCAGGCCCAGAGACGAATGCTCTTTTTCCAATCGGGTGATCTATGTCCAACCCTTCTCTGTTAGCTTTGCCTCTGTCAACCAGGCCCTGCACAAGAACTGACCTTGCATCAAACCCGGGCGCTCGGGGGTCGACTGGAACCCTCCGCTCGTCATTGTACAGGGGCCTGTCATCATACCGCCGGGGCGCATACGAACCACCCCTCGGAGGGGCGTAGGCACTCGATGGCGGTCATCACGGTGATATCAAGGATCAAACTGCCCGTGGCCTCGACCCAGGTACTGATCCTGGCGGTAACCACGGTCTTCACGCCGCAGAGGCGATTTTGGGCTGTGTGTAGACTGGACTATGTCTGCCATGACAGATCTGCTATGAATCCTATTACGCGACTGGGAAACAGCTGAGTTCTGTTCACCAGCCGCCTTGAGTAGTGCTCTAATCTGCTGTAAATCTCTTCCAACCTCAGAGCGAGATGGCTGAATGGAATCTGCCATATGGGGCGCTGCTACAACATTCTGAATCGGACTGCGGTATACCCGACACTCATCTCGAGGCCCAGTCGGAAACAACTGTCGTTGACGTCGACTGGAACTTGGAATCTCTCTGTGGGCGCGGTCGTCAAGTGCTTGCTGAAGATTCTCCATGTGCACACGCTCGGACAGATTGGCCACGCGCGCAGCCTCCAGAGCCTCAGCCTCAGGAGTCTCCCCAATGATGGGGGTCTAAAGGGTCTCCTCATTCCTGCGCCGTAGTTCCTCCCTCTACTCGGCAGTGAGAGCCCGGGGATAATATTTGTCGTTGCCGTGCGACGGGCCGTCGAATTCGCCCTCGCCGCGAGGAAAACCCGGGTGGCTGTGCTGAGATCCAATCACGAGGACTTCAGCTGCAGGGTCGTTGCTTTCGCACTCAGAAAGCGTATCCGAATGGCCATTCGACAGATCGAATAGGCCATAAAGGGATTCATCGGGCTTCATTGCCGCAATTTGAGGCGTGGTCGACTGACGAGCCACCACGTGCTTCACCACCATTGAAGTTGCGAGCGGTCAGATCGCTTGCGGCGACGGGCGACGGGCGATGGGGAGCGAAGGTGCGGCGGGGGCCGGTCGTGATGAGTCGACGGCTGCCGCAGGAGGACACTGCAGAGACTCGTGCGAAAGTGCGCTACCCCGTGAACGGGGAGCGCCTCGACGGCGAGAGGGGGCTCCTGGAGCTTGGCTGAATCATCGGTGATGAAGGTGAGCGCGCCAAGACGGATCTCGTGACCCAAGGATAATACACCGCCAGAAACCATGTTGACGAAGATCGAAGATCGCAACCTCACCGGAAGTCGCTTAGACGCCTGCCCCATGGTGGGCACCAACTGTCGTGGGAACGAGTCTGACAGTAGAAGTAGGGGGTACATAGGAGAGGGCAGTGTCCTAGCTACGGCGAGGTTGTACACACAGATTTATGAGTTCAGGCCCCTCTCAGAGGAGCTAACAGCCCTACGTCTCGGTGCCGTGGAGGCTTGTCGATTGGAGTGTGGAATAGTTACAGGGGGTGCAAACCATTGTGCCAGAGGGGAGGGGTGGCTGGTATAGAGTGCGCCAACCCCTTCCATCCCTCAGTTACACAGGGGTTCAATGAGAGTTATGTCCTGAACGTTACTGGTAACGCCCGTATTAAATGGTCTTTATAGCAACGGAGTGAATGCCTGATCATTGCCATCCTGAGGTGACTCTAGGTATTCTATGCTCCGAGTGGGTTCTTGTAGGGTCGAGTGAAGTAATCATGGTCGAGTGGAATTGGGATATCCGAGTGGAATCTTTTGTCGAGTGTATTTCACCTCATGAGGATTTCAGTCGGTATCTTCTGTTGTACCTTGTAGGCCTTGGACTCTTGTGTAGGGTCCTTGGATAGGGTCTCTAGGTCAGGTCTAAGACCCTACCCTAGGTACATGTCATCGTCAGGGGTTGCACAACACCTTCTCCAGGGGGTACGCAAAGACGACCTTGATGGGGTCGCCCTAAAAAATAGTGATGCGGCTTCCTTGAGGCGATGAGGAACGTGAGCAGGAGCTTCTGCTACATGGGGTAGCGCATGCGCATCCCGCAACATTGTTCTAACGAAGTACACCGGGTGTTCGACGAGAGGCGAAGCATCAACGCCTCCTTGCCCCGTGTGGGGCGTGAGGGACTCAGGAGCCTCGGAGGCTGATGGAGCTGTCAGGTCCTCAGGAGCGTCGTCCTGAGGCGGCGAAGGCCGCGCTACTTCCTACGGATCACCCTGTTTTGCACCTTCGCCGGCATGCTCCTCCCGGACCGCCACGAGCGCTGCGCTAGCCGGGTGGGGGGTGACCGCCAAGTAGAGTACTAGGGGATCACGAGGACGAGGCGCCACCATGGCAGGCGGGGTCGTGAGGTATCTCTTGAGGTCTTTGAAGGCTGCCTCAGCTTCTGGGGTCCACTCGAAAGGGCCTTTCCTCTTCATCAACTTGAAGAAAGGGGACGGTTGCGCTCGCCTAGCTTGGAGATGAAATGCCCCAAGGAGGTCACGCAGCCCGCCAGCTTGTGCATCTCTTTGAGAGTCTAAGGCGGGCTCATCCTCTATTTTACCTTGACCTTCTCGGGGTTAGCCTCGATCCCTCTGTGCGACACCAAGAAACCCAGCCGCTTGCCGGACAGAACCCCAAACACACACTTCTCCGGGTTGAGCCTTAGGTTCACCTTGCGCAGGTTGGCGAACGTCTCCTCTAGGTCTTCGATTAGGGTCTTTGCCTCCCGCGACTTGACCACGATGTCATCAACGTACGCCTCCGCGTTTCTCCCCAACTGTGACCCGAGCGCGATGTGCATCAGCCTCTGGTAGGTGGCTCCGGTGTTCCTCAGCCCGAAGGGCATGGTGGTGTAGCAATACACACCGCACGGGGATATGAAGGTTGTTTTCTCGACGTCCTCCATCGCCATCTTGATTTGATGATACCTCGAGAAGGCATCCAAAAAGCACAGCAAGTCGCACTCGGCAGTAGAATCCACGATCTGGTCGATGTGCGGGAGCGGGAAAGGGTCCTGAGGGCAAGCCTTGTTGAGATTCATGAAGCCAACACATATGCGCTCCTTCCCTCCTTTCTTGGGGACGATCACTAGGTTTGCTAACCAGTCCAGGTGTCGTACTTCCCGAATGACACCGGCCTCTTGCAGCTTGTGAACCTCCTGGACGATGAATGCTTGCTTCTCTTGTGCTTGGCGCCGTGGCTTTTGCTTCACCGGGCGTGCGCCGGGGCACACCATCAGGTGGTGCTAGATCACCTCCCTCGGGACACCAACCAAGTCGGACGCTTCCCACGCAAATACGTCTTTGTTGCCCCTCAGGAAGCCAGCCAACGCCTCCTCCTGGTCCGGGGGAAGGCCCACACCTATGGTGAATGTGGGGCCCGATCCTCCGCTGTCGACCGGCACCTGCTTCGTCTCGGCTCAGTCCTGAGAAAACAACAACTTTTTCTTTGCGGGCGCGGCCTCCGGAGACCCCGGGGGGCCGCTGGTACCGGGGCACGAGGCCGCCGCAGCCTTGTAGGCGCGCTTGAGGGCCCGGACCGCATATTTTGTGTCCCCGGCCACCGTGATGATGCCACCGGTGCCCGGCATCTTGATGATGTTGTAGCCCGGATGGGTTGCCGCCATGAACTTGGCGAGGGTCGGATACCCCAGGATGGCATTGTATGGGAGGCCGATGCGGGCCACGTCAAAGTCGATGAGCTCGCTGTGGTAATATCACGTGTGCCGAAGGTGACAGGGAGGCACACTTGCCGCAAGGGGTGGTTGAGCCCTTGACCACCCCCGAGAAGGGCTTGGTAGGCGCGAGCAGGTTGTACGGCATCTGGAGCAGGTCGAAGGTTTCCATGGAGAGGACGTTTAAGCCGGCGCCACCGTCGATGAGGGTCTTGGTGACAGTGATGTTGCTGATGGTGGGCGTGCATAGCATGGTTAGGGTCCCGCGGCCGTCGTGGTCTCGGGGTGATCCCCGTAGTCGAAGGTGATGCCGACCTCGGGCGTATCGAGGCCTCGAGAAGCCTCTCGCTACAATCATGCAGTGCCCGCACGACGGAAAAGCTGCTTGATGTGGCGGCCAGAGGCAGGCGCTTGTGACCCACCGATGATGCACGCGACTACGTGGGGCACCGGTGCCGCGAAGCGCGCGATGAATCGGCCGCGAAGCTCCTCCCAAGAGGACACCGAGGCCTCTGGGAGGCCGCGTAGCCAGGAACCTGGCATCTCCATAAGGGCCATAGGGACCCAATTCGCCATGTCCTTATCGTTGCCACCCGCCGCTTGGATGTCCTGCGTGTACAACTGGAGGAACTCCTCAGGGTCCGCGGTGCTGACGTACCGCAGGGGCAGGGCCGACCTGAATTTCTCCGGCCACTGCACCCGGCGTAGGCTAGGGGTGAACGCCGGATGACCCGCGCCGCCACCGTAGGCGTCCAGCGGCCAGGTCGGTGAAACGGCGTCCGCCATGGGGACCGCGAGGTGAGGGCGTAGCGCGGCCAGCGAAGAGGCGAAGCTTCGACACACCCCTACCTGGCGTGCTAGCTGTCGGATGCAGGGCTCCGCAGACCCAAGAAGGTTTGAACTCTGGGGTGTGTTCGAAGATCTCAACCTCTCAAGTCTCAAGCTTGTCGCCCTACAGCCTAGCCTCGTCGGGTACGCGCTCAAGCGGGGAAGAAGACGAACACGACAGTTTACCCAGGTTCGGGCCACCTTGCAGTGTAAAAAACCTACTCCTGCTTTGTGGTGGATTGGCCTCACGAGGGGCTGCGGATGAACAAGTATAGTGGATGAACAGCCTCACGAGGGCTATGGTGGTGAGGGTGGAAAGGATCTCCCCTCCTATGGTGGTGGCTAACCTATATTTATAGTGGCCGCGGTCCTCTTCCCTCAAAACTTAGGCGGGAAGGGATCCCACAGTGGCCAATTTGAAAGGGGACAAGAAGTACATCTAATCCTAACGAAAGGTGGTCTTCGCCTTCAAAGCTTCCGGCCATGATGCAGCGGTGGGATCGACGATGACGTCCGTCCTGTCGAGCTCGTGGTCTTGGTCTTGTTGCACTGGAATGGAAACCTTTGGGGGATTCCTCGGGAACCCGCGCTCGTACTTGCTCCCTTAATTAGCACCGAAAGGGAAACTGTCTCCTCTGCACCCGCTGGCGCCCGCCCGGCCTTAGTCGGCATGGCTCACGTCATCGCAGCCTTGTGAGGCTGGGTACCTGCATAGAAACCTCCGCTCCTCGGGAGGCAACCTGGGGAGACCGCCCCCCTTGGCAGGTCTTGGTGTCGTCTGCCTCGCGATGCCATGGCCCTCGCGAGGGTCTTCTCTTGGAGGTATTGCCGCTGGTTTTGTCACGGCAGATGTCCTAGTGTGAGTACTTTGTCATGAGGCCATCGCAACTAGGTGATTAGCTTGTCGGGGTTGAGCGGGACAAGAGACACGGTTTATCCAGGTTCGGCCCCTCACGGTGGAGGTAAAAGCCTACTCCTGCTTTTCTGCTTATTGCTTGAGTATCAATTACAAGGGAGTGGATTCGCTTGACCTAGCTCTCGATTGATTGTAGCTTGCCCATCTTGTGAGCCACCCCTCCGGCCCTGCGTCTTGATTACTTGGGCCTGACTGAGGCCTAGCTTTGAGAGTCGCCAACGGCCTGACCCGACCTTTTTAGGGCGAGTTATACTGCGGGGTCATATCCCCAACATTAGGCCCCAGATTGATTTGAACTTTTCCATGTCAATCTTCAATCCTTCCGTCTGGCGAGTCTTCCCTTTATGTCTCTTAATCTCAGTCTTGAAAATCTTCATACCCACCATAAGAAAAGATGATGTCACCTCCACAACCTAAATAGATTATGCTTCCACTAGACTCTATGAGCAACTCATCAGTACTTCCGCCACAACCATTTAGGTTTAGCATTTTTTTGTTTTTTTTGAACTACCCATAGATCCATAAATATAGTAGTTCCTGTTTGAAATATGTTTGCTTCACACTTAGCAGGAATTCAACAATCCTTAACTTTAGATAACTCGCCCTTGCATCTTGGGCGGCTTACCAACATATCTGTAACTCGCCAACGTTCCAAAAATTGTCTCTTTCAAATAACTCGCCACTGTTTAGAACAACTTATCCTTATACTTCTTTATTCATATGACGGTAAAAATGAGTCATTACTTCTTAAGTAACACGCCTCTTTATATTTCTGCAGTCTCTCATTGCATTTGAGAAGCTTAACATGTCAAAAACCACCATGTGCAATTGGGGGCCTTCCCTAGTAACCGAAACCATCCTCAAAGACTATCAAGACCACGGTCTCTTGGCAACTCAGGAGGAAATTGGCTGGCAAGTCAGCCAAGGGGAAAATTCCCCTAGACCCGGTGAAGGAGAGGTTGTAGTTTTTACTAATCATATCCTCAGAGGCTTCACACCGCTCGGGTTAAAATTCTTTCGGGACATCTTGCACTATTTTAATCTTCATCCTCAAGACATAGGCCCAAATTCAGTATCAAATATCTATCACTTTCCAATTTTCTGTGAAGTATATCTGCAAATAGAGCCCACTATCGCTCTCTTCAAAGAATTCTTCTATATAAATCGCCAGACTGAATGTACGGATGGTCCGAGTCAAGAATTGGGTGGAGTCTCAATCCAGAGAGGCGGAGATGGCGGCTTTCCTCCAGCCACCTTGCCAAGCCACCCAAAAGGATGGATAAAGACTTGGTTTTATTGCAAGAACACTGCCCCGGCTGATGAGAACCCTCTGTCGGGTTAGAGGATTTATTGCCTTCCAATAGATGTTGACCCACCGAGCAAGATTCTTCCAGAGGAACATGCTGAATCACTCCCATATTATTCAAAAGTCGAGGCCTTGCTAGCCAATGGGTTATATGTAATTGACCTAACCCGGTGCTGGGTTTCTTGGATAATCCTCCCCCTAAGCCGCCGGTCTGGCTTAATGTGTGAATACTTGTCGGATCACGGGTTCCGGCAAAACCCTCAAGGTTCGAACACTGGGGTGCACCGGTGCCGCGTAGCGCGCAGTGAAGAGGTCGTGGAGTTCCTCCCAGGATGCCACTGTGGATCTAGGGAGGTTGAGCATCCAGGCGCGTGGCTCGCCGGTGAGGGCCATGGGGAGCCAGTTGGCCATGACCTTGTCGTCGCCCCCGGCCTCGAGGACGGCCTCCTCGTATGCCAGCAAGAAAGCCGACCGGTCCACCGCGCCGTCATAGCAGGGCGGCATCTCCGGCTTGAACTTGGGCGGCCATCGCACCCGCCGCAGGGCGGGGGCCAGAGCTCGGAGCCCCCTGGCCCCGTCATCAGCACTGGCCATTGGAGTCAGTAGCGGGGCGCCTGCCATGAGGGCGAAGTGCGGTGGCGGCGGAGCATAGATTGGCGGAGAGGAGCTATGGCACACTCCTACCTGGTGCGCCAAATGTCGGATCACGGGTTCCGGCAAAACCCTCAAGGTTCGAACACTTGGGTGCGCGAGAAGATTTCCTCCCTACCGATCCATGCCCTAGCTCGCTAAGATCTCGCGGACGAACTCGACAAAATCATAGCACAAAAGACACGAGTTTATACTGGTTCAGGCCACCGTTGGTGTAATACCCTACTCCAGTGTGGTGGTGGTGGATTGCCTCTTGGGCTGATGGTGAACAGTACAAGGGGAAGAACAGCCTCCTGAGGTCGAGGTGTTCTTGTGCTTGACGAACTTGTGTGGGTGAGATGCCTCTCCATGAGTTATCCCCTATGGTGGTAGCTAGCTCTACTTATATAGGCCCTGGTCCTTTCCCCAAATATTGAGCGGGAAGGGAGCCAACAACGGCCATTTTGAAAGGGGACAGCTAGTACAGCTTATCCTGACAAAAGCGGTCTTCGCCTGCGAAAGGCTCTGGTGGTGACGCTGTCTTGGGCTCCATGGTGACCTCCGTCCTGCCGTCCTGCTAGTCTTGGTCTCGTTGCACTGATATGGAAACTTTTGCTTGGTGCCTCGGTACTCCGCGCCTGCACTTGCCTCCTTAGCACCAAAGAGGAAACAAGGACGCTGCGCACGCTGGCGCCCGCCTGATCTTGATCGTCATGGCTCACATCACGAGAGGCTCGCGAGGTTTACCCTGCCTTGATTTCTCCGCTCCTCGCGAGGCAGCCTGGTGAGGCCGCTCCTGAGGAGGTCTTGCGTCGTCCGCCCCGCGAGGCTTGGTCCCTCGCGATGATCTCGAATGTCTCGTTGATGAAGATGGGCCGTACAGGCCTGCTAGCATAGCCACACCGTGGGCCGCAGGCAGGCAAGTCTGGGGATCCCCGTTCCCAGAACGCCGACAGTAGCCCCCGGGCCCAAGGGGCGCTCGGGTTTGGCTTCGAGGCGAAGCCAAAGGTCAAGCGCGGAGCACCGCGGGCCCCAAAAGCCTGCGGCCTTGGTCGACGAGTGGCGGTTGATTGGACGTGGGCGTCTCCGCTTCCCCACGCTGCCTTGGCAACTGCTCGACTTGACAAGTCCCTGCGACATGCAAGGAAAACCATCATTACCTGTGATCGTGGGAGGTGCCGATTGGCCTTCTTCCGCTATAAGTGGGGAGGGGGCAGAGCCCCCGTCGCCCATCTCTTCGCGGTTCGCCTCCTTCCTCCTCCTTGCTCCTCTGCTAGCAGCAATGGCGCTATCGAAGAGGTTCTCCGCCGCGGAGAAGGGCAAGGCCCCTCGGGAGGGGCCCGGCTCCCCGGCGCCCAAGCGTGGACGCGGTCGTCCCCGCAAGCACGCCGTGACCCCCGCCGTGGCCCCCGGCCCCCGGGGTGGCGCCGCTGCGCGTGGCAGGAGTCGCTCCGGTCGCGGCAGCCCCATCGACGAAAGGAGACGCGCCGTGGTTGCGCCGCCTCCCCGGCTGCGGGTCCACGCGTCAGAGGTGCTGCTAGAGTTCGTTGTCTGGTCGGAGTATCCGGCCGGAAGCTGGCTCCAGCTTCCCCGCTTCTTTGCCGATGAGCTGCCGGCCTCCGGTCCAGGTGGGCTCTGGCTGCAGGCGAACGGCTACTGCAGCCGGGCCTCTTGGATCGTGGTCGAGGTCTCCGTCGCGGGCAACATAGCTCTGGCCCGCGGTTGGCAAACGTTCGCCCACGCGCGCGGCCTGGGCAGGCGGTGCACCCTCCACTTCAAGTTTGACGGCAACACGACCCTCTACGTGAGGGTGTTCGGGGAAGACGGTCGCCGCGCCGGATGCTGCCCCGAGGTGAACGACGGCGAGGAGGTGCTCGGCCTTGGCGATGGTCGGGACGAGGAGGAGGGCGAACCCGCCGGCCGCGCCTCGTCCGGCTACGGTGGCTCCTCTCTTGGCGACAGTTCCAGCAGTGGCAGCTAGGACCAGCCGCCGCGCCCGCTTCGAAGGTGGTAGCGGGTCGTCTCGTCGCCGCGCATCCGTGAAGCGCGAGGGGGGGTTCTGTTGGGGAACGTAGTAATTTCAAAATTTTCCTACGCACACGCAAGATTATGGTGATGCATAGCAACGAGAGGGGAGAGTGTTGTCCACGTACCCTCGTAGACCGAAAGCGGAAGCGTTATCACAACGCGGTTGATGTAGTCGTACGTCTTCACGATCCGACCGATCAAGTGACGAACGTACGGCACCTCCGAGTTCTACACACGTTCAGCTCGATGACGTCCCTCGAACTCCGATCCAGCCGAGTGTTGAGGGAGAGTTTCGTTAGCACGACGGTGTGGTGACGATGATGATGTTCCACCGACGCAGGGCTTCGCCTAAGCTCCGCAACGGTATTCTCGAGGTGTAATATGGTGGAGGGGGGCACCGCACACGGCTAAGAGATCTCAAGGATCAATTGTTGTTGTGTCTCTGGGGTGCCCCCCTGCCCCCGTATATAAAGGAGCAAGGGGGAGGCAGCCGGCCAAGGGGACAGGCGCGCCATAGGGGGGAGTAGGACTCCTCCTTTCCTTGTGGGAGTAGGAGAAGGGAAGGGGGAAGGAGAAAGAAGGAAGGGTGCGCCCCCCTTCCCTAGTACAATTCGGACCAGACCATGGGGAGGGGTGCGGCCACCTTTTGAGGCCTTTCTCTCCTTTCCCGTATGGCCCATTAAGGTCCAATACGAATTCCCGTAACTCTACGGTACTCCGAAAAATACCCGAATCACTCGGAACCTTTCCGAAGTCCGAATATAGTCGTCCAATATATCGATTTTTATGTCTCGACCATTTCGAGACTCCTCGTCATATCCCTGATCTCATCCGGGACTCCGAACTCCTTCGGTACATCAAAACTCAATAAAACTGTCATCGTAACGTTAAGCGTGCGGACCCTACGGGTTCGAGAACTATGTAGACATGACCGAGACACGTCTCCGGTCAATAACCAATAGCGGGACCTGGATGCCCATATTGGCTCCCACATATTCTACGAAGATCTTTATCGGCCAGACCGCATAACAACATACGTTGTTCCCTTTGTCACCGGTATGTTACTTGCCCGAGATTTGATCGTCGGTATCTCGATACCTAGTTCAATCTCGTTACCGGCAAGTCTCTTTACTCGTTCCGTAACACATCATCCCGCAACTAACTCATTAGTCACAATGCTTGCAAGGCTTATAGTGATGTGCATTACCGAGTGGGCCCAGAGATACCTCTCCGATAATCAGAGTGACAAATCCTAATCTCGAAATACGCCAACCCAACAAGTACCTTTGGAGACACCTGTAGAGCACCTTTATAATCACCCATTTACGTTGTGACGTTTGGTAGCACACAAAGTGTTCCTCCGGTAAACGGGAGTTGCATAATCTCATAGTCATAGGAACATGTATAAGTCATGAAGAAAGCAATAGCAACATACTAAACGATCGAGTGCTAAGCTAACGGAATGGGTCAAGTCAATCACGTCATTCTCCTAATGAGGTGATCTCGTTAATCAAATGACAACTTATGTCTATGTCTAGGAAACATAACCATCTTTGATTAACGAGCTAGTCAAGTAGAGGCATACTAGTGACACTCTGTTTGTCTATATATTCACACATGTATTATGTTTCCGGTTAATACAATTCTAGCATGAATAATAAACATTTATCATGATATAAGGAAATAAATAATAACTTTATTATTGCCTCTAGGGCATATTTCCTTCAGTCTCCTACTTGCACTAGAGTCAATAATCTAGTTCACATCGCCATGTGATTTAACATGAATAGTTCACATCACCATGTGATTAACACCCATAGTTCACATCGTCATGTGACCATCACCCAAAGGGTTTACTAGAGTCAGTAATCTAGTTCACATCGCTGTGTGATTAACACCCAAAGAGTACTAAGGTGTGATCATGTTTTGCTTGTGAGATAATTTTATTCAACGGGTCTGTCATATTCAGATCCGTAAGTATTTTTGCAAATTTCTATGTCTACAATGCTCTGCATGGAGCTACTCTAGTTAATTGCTCCCACTTTCAATATGTATCTAGACCGAGACTTAGAGTTATCTAGATTAGTGTCAAAACTTGCATTGACGTAACCTTTTACGACGAGCCTTTTGGCACTTCCATAATCGAGAAACATATCCTTATTCCAGTAAGGATAATTTTGACCGCTGTCTAGTGATCTACTCCTAGATCACTATTGTACTCCCTTGCCAAAATCAGTGTAGGGTATACAATAGATCTGGTACACAACATGGCATACTTTATAGAACCTATGGCCGAGGCATAGGGAATGACTTTCATTCTTTTTCTATCTTCTGCCGTGGTCGGGTTTTGAGTCTTACTCAATTTCACACCTTGTAACACAGGCAAGAACTCTTTCTTTGACTGTTCTATTTTGAACTACTTCAAAATCTTGTTAAGGTATGTGCTTTGTGAAAGTCCAATTAAGCGTCTTGATCTATCTCTATAGATCTTGATGCCCAATATATACGCAGCTTCACCGAGGTCTTTCATTGAAAAACTCTTATTCAAGTATCCCTTTATGCTATCCAGAAATTCTATATCATTTCCAATCAGTAATATGTCATCCAGATATAATATCAGAAATGCTACAGAGCTCCCACTCACTTTCTTGTAAATACAGGCTTCTCCAAAAGTCTGTATAAAACCAAATGCTTTGATCACACTATCAAAGCGTTTATTCCAACTCCGAGAGGCTTGCACCAGTCCATAAATGGATCGCTGGAGCTTGCACACTTTGTTAGCTCCCTTCGGATCAACAAAACCTCCTGGTTGCATCATATACAACTCTTCTTCCAGAAATCCATTCAGGAATGCAGTTTTGACATCCATTTGCCAAATTTCATAATCATAAAATGCGGCAATTGCTAATATGATTCGGACAGACTTAAGCATCGCTACGGGTGAGAAGGTCTCATCGTAGTCAATCCCTTGAACTTGTCGAAAACCTTTCGCAACAAGTCGAGCTTTATAGACAGTAACATTACCATCAGCGTCAGTCTTCTTCTTGAAGATCCATTTATTTTCAATGGCTTGCCGATCATTGGGCAAAAGTCCATACTTTGTTCTCATACATGGATCCCATCTCAGATTTCATGGCCTCAAGCCATTTTGCGGAATCTGGGCTCACCATCGCTTCTTCATAGTTCGTAGGTTCGTCATGGTCTAGTAACATAACCTCCAGAACAGGATTACCGTACCACTCTGGTGCGGATCTTACTCTGGTTGATCTACGAGGTTTAGTAATAACTTGATCTGAAGTTTCATGATCATCATCATTAACTTCCTCACTAATTGGTGTAGGTGTCTCAGAAACTGGTTTCTGTGATGAACTACTTTCCAATAAGGGAGCAGGTATAGTTACCTCATCAAGTTCTACTTTCCTCCCACTCACTTCTTTCGAGAGAAACTCCTTCTCTAGAAAATTTCCGAATTTAGCAACAAAAGTTTTTGCCTTCGGATCTGTGATAGAAGGTATACCCAACAGTCTCCTTTGGGTATCCTATGAAGACACATTTCTCCGATTTGGGTTTGAGCTTACCAGGATGAAACTTTTTCACATAAGCATCGCAACCCCAAAATTTTAAGAAACGACAACTTTGGTTTCTTGTTAAACCTCAGTTCATAAGGCGTCGTCTCAACGGATTTTGATGGTGCCCTATTTAACGTGAATGCAGCTGTCTCTAATGCATAACCCCAAAACGATAGTGGTAAATTGGTAAGAAACATCATAGATGCACTATATCCAATGAAGTACGGTTATGACGTTCGGACACACCATTATGCTGTGGTGTTCCAGGTGGCGTGAGTAGTGAAACTATTTCACATTGTTTTAACTGAAGGCCAAACTCGTAACTTAAATACTCTTCTCCACGATCAGATCGTAGAAACTTTATTTTCTTGTTACGATGATTTTCTGCTTCACTCTGAAATTATATGAACTTTTCAAATGTTTCAGACTCTTGTTTCATTAAGTAGATATACCCATATCTGCTCAAATCATCTGTGAAGGTCAGAAAATAATGATACCTGCTACGAGCCTCAATATTCATCGGGCCACATACATCTGTATGTATGATTTCCAACAAATCTGTTGCTCTCTCCATAGTTCCGGAGAACGGCGTTTTAGTCATCTTGCCCATGAGGCATGGTTCGCAAGCATCAAGTGATTCATAATCAAGTGATTCCAAAATCCCATCAGTATGGAGTTTCTTCATGCGCTTTACACCAATATGACCTAAACGGCAGTGCCACAAATAAGTTGCACTATCATTATTAACTTTGCATCTTTTGGCTTCAATATTATGAATATGTGTATCACTACGATCGAGATCCAACAAACCATTTTCGTTGGCGTGTATGACCATAGAAGGTTCTATTCATGTAAACAGAACAACAATTGTTCTCTAACTTAAATGAATAACCGTATTGCAATAAACATGATCAAATCATATTCATGCTCAACGCAAACACCAAATAACACTTATTTAGTTTCAACACTAATCCCGAAAGTGCAGGGAGTGTGCGATGATGATCATATAAATCTTGGAACTACTTCCAACACACATCGTCACCTCGCCTTTTACTAGTCTCTGTTTATTCTGCAACTCCCGTTTTCGAGTTACTACTCTTTAGCAACTGAACCAGTATCAATTACCAAGGGGTTGCTATAAACGCTAGTAAAGTACACATCAATAATCTGTATATCAAATATACCTTTGTTCACTTTTACTAGTCTCTGTTTATTCAGCAACTCCCGTTTCGAGTTACTACTATTAGCAACTGAACCAGTATAATTTACCGAGGGGTTGCTATAAACACTAGTAAAGTACACATCAATAATCTGTATATCAAATATACCTTTGTTCACTTTGCCATCCTTCTTATCCACCAAATAGTTGGGGTAGTTCCGCTTCCAGTGACCAGTCCCTTTGCAGTAGAAGCACTTAGTCTCAGGCTTAGGACCAGACTTAGGCTTCTTCACTTGAGCAGCAACTTGCTTGCCGTTCTTCTTGAAGCTCCCCTTCTTCCCTTTGCCCTTTTCTTGAAACTAGTGGTCTCGTCAACCATCAACACTTGATGTTTTTCTTGATTTCTACCTTCGTCGATTTCAGCATCACGAAGAGCTCGGGAATTACTTTCGTCATCCCTTGCATTCTATAGTTCATCACGAAGTTCTACTAACTTGGTGATGGTGACTAGAGAATTCTGCCAATCACTATTTTATCTCGAAGATTAACTCCCACTTGATTCAAGCGATTGTAGTACCCAGACAATCTGAGCACATGCTCACTAGTTGAGCGATTCTCCTCCATCTTTTAGCTATAGAACTTGTTGGAGACTTCATATCTCTCAACTCGGGTATTTGCTTGAAATATTAACTTCAACTCCTGGAACATCTCATATGGTCCATGACGTTCAAAACGTCTTTGAAGTCCCGATTCTAAGCCGTTAAGCATGGTGCACTAAACTATCAAGTAGTCATCATATTGAGCTAGCCAAACGTTCATAACGTGTGCATCTGCTCCTGCAATAGGTCTGTCACCTAGCGGTGCATCAAGGACATAATTTTTCTGTGAAGCAATGAGGATAATCCTCAGATCACGGATCCAATCCGCATCTTTGCTACTAACATCTTTCAACATAATTTTCTCTAGGAACATATCAAAAATAAAACAGGGAAGCAACAACACGAGCTATTGATCTACAACATAATTTGCAAAATACTATCAGTACTAAGTTCATGATAAATTTAAGTTCAATTAATCATATTACTTAAGAACTCCCACTTAGATAGACATCCCTCTAATCCTCTAAGTGATCACGTGATCCATATCAACTAAACCATGTCCGATCATCACGTGAGATGGAGTAGTTTCAACGGTGAACATCACTATGTTGATCATATCTACTATATGATTCACGCTCGACCTTTCGGTCTCCGTGTTCCGAGGCCATATCTGTTATATGCTAGGCTCGTCAAGTTTAACCTGAGTATTCCGCGTGTGCAACTGTTTTGCACCCGTTGTATTTGAACGTAGAGCCTATCACACCCGATCATCACGTGGTGTCTCAGCACAAAGAACTTTCGCAACGGTGCATACTCAGGGAGAACACTTATACTTTGCTAATTTAGTGAAGGATCATCTTATAATGCTACCGTCAAACAAAGCAAGATAAGATGCATAAAGGATTAACATCACATGCAATCAATATAAGTGATATGATATGGCCATCATCATCTTGTGCTTGTGATCTCCATCTCTGAAGCACCGTGCTTGTGATCTCCATCTCCGAAGCACCGTCATGATCACCATCGTCACCGGCGCGACACCTTGATCTCCATCGTAGCATCATTGTCGTCTCGTCAATCTTATGCTTCTACGACTATCGCTACCGCTTAGTGATAAAGTAAAGCATTACATGGCGATTGCATTGCATACAATAAAACGACAACCATATGGCTCCTGCCAGTTGCCGATAACTCGGTCACAAAACATGATCATCTCATACAACAAATTATATCACATCATGTCTTGACCATATCACATCACAACATGCCCTGCAAAAACAAGTTAGACGTCCTCTACTTTGTTGTTGCAAGTTTTACGTGGCTGCTACGGGCTTAGCAAGAACCGTTCTTACCTACGCATCAAAACCACAACGATAGTTTGTCAAGTTGGTGCTGTTTTAACCTTCGCAAGGACCGGGCGTAGCCACACTCGGTTCAACTAAAGTGAGAGAGACAGACACCCGCCAGTCACCTTTAAGCAACGAGTGCTCGCAACGGTGAAACCAGTCTCACGTAAGCGTACGCGTAATGTCGGTCCGGGCCGCTTCATCTCACAATACCGCTGAACCAAAGTATGACATGCTCGTAAGCAGTATGACTTATATCGCCCACAACTCACTTGTGTTCTACTCGTGCATAGCATCAACGCATAAAACCAGGCTCGGATGCCACTGTTGGGGAACGTAGTAATTTCAAAATTTTCCTACGCACATGCAAGATCATGGTGATGCATAGCAACGAGAGGGGAGAGTGTTGTCCACGTACCCTCGTAGACCGAAAGCGGAAGCGTTATCACAACGCGGTTGATGTAGTCGTACGTCTTCACGATCCGACCGAGCAAGTACCGAACGTACGGCACCTCCGAGTTCTACACACGTTCAGCTCGATGACGTCCCTCGAACTCCGATCCAGCCGAGTGTTGAGGGAGAGTTTCGTCAGCACGACGGCGTGGTGACGATGATGATGTTCCACCGACGCAGGGCTTCGCCTAAGCTCCGCAACGGTATTCTCGAGGTGTAATATGGTGGAGGGGGGGCACCGCACACGGCTAAGAGATCTCAAGGATCAATTGTTGTTGTGTCTCTGGGGTGCCCCCCTGCCCCCGTATATAAAGGAGCAAGGGGGAGGCAGCCGGCCAAGGGGAGAGGCGCGCCATAGGGGGGAGTCCTACTCCCACCGGGAGTAGGACTCCTCCTTTCCTTGTGGGAGTAGGAGAAGGGAAGGGGGAAGGAGAAAGAAGGAAGGGTGCGCCCCCCTTCCCTAGTCCAATTCGGACCAGACCATGGGGAGGGGTGCGGCCACCTTTTGAGGCCTTTCTCTCCTTTCCCGTATGGCCCATTAAGGCCCAATACGAATTCCCGTAACTCTCCGGTACTCCAAAAAATACCCGAATCACTCGGAACCTTTCCGAAGTCCGAATATAGTCGTCCAATATATCGATTTTTACGTCTCGACCATTTCGAGACTCCTCGTCATATCCCTGATCTCATCCGGGACTCCGAACTCCTTCGGTACATCAAAACTCAATAAAACTGTCATCGTAACGTTAAGCGTGCGGACCCTACGAGTTCGAGAACTATGTAGACATGACCGAGACACGTCTCCGGTCAATAACCAATAGCGGTACCTGGATGCCCATATTGGCTCCCACATATTCTACGAAGATCTTTATCGGTCAGACCGCATAACAACATACGTTGTTCCCTTTGTCAGCGGTATGTTACTTGCCCGAGATTTGATCGTCGGTATCTCGATACCTAGTTCAATCTCGTTACCGGCAAGTCTCTTTACTCGTTTCGTAACACATCATCCCGCAACTAACTCATTAGTCACAATGCTTGCAAGGCTTATAGTGATGTGCATTACCGATTGGGCCCAGAGATACCTCTCCGATAATCGGAGTGACAAATCCTAATCTCGAAATACGCCAACCCAACAAGTACCTTTGGAGACACCTGTAGAGCACCTTTATAATCACCCATTTATGTTGTCACGTTTGGTAGCACACAAAGTGTTCCTCCGGTAAACGGGAGTTGCATAATCTCATAGTCATAGGAACATGTATAAGTCATGAAGAAAGCAATAGCAACATACTAAACGATCGAGTGCTAAGCTAACGGAATGGGTCAAGTCAATCACGTCATTCTCCTAATGAGGTGATCTCGTTAATCAAATGACAACTTATGTCTATGGCTAGGAAACATAACCATCTTTGATTAACGAGCTAGTCAAGTAGAGGCATACTAGTGACACTCTGTTTGTCTATATATTCACAAATGTATTATGTTTCCGGTTAATACAATTCTAGCATGAATAATAAACATTTATCATGATATAAGGAAATAAATAATAACTTTATTACTGCCTCTAGGGCATATTTCCTTCAGGTTCGACTAAGCCCGGGACGTCGCCAAGGGCCTGCCCCCGTGGACTGCTGCAGGGGCGAGCACCGCTTTTGTTTTGTTCCTCTTTTCCTTCCCGCATCAAAATGAAACCAGTATGGGCTCGGAAGGGCGTGTGTCGAACCATGGCTTCTTAATCATTATGCTACGCTTGTTGTTTCCGTGATGTGTTGTTATTTTGTGCAGAGATAACTTAGCTTGGTGCGTTCGGGGTGGCCTCCTCTTTACGAGGCGTTTGTTTCCTCGTGTCCGTCTTGACCTAGTGGTTTGTGATTGCTCATGAACTGCAAAAAATTCGTTAGGAAGCTTGCTAGGAGATTTGTCGTTCACCCAAGCCTTGACCCGGTGCTTCATATCACGGTACCCGAGGGGCACGGATTAGGAGAGATGCGCCAGCTTGCGGGCTCGAACGAGGGTGGCTCGTGAGAAGGCAGAGAGAAGGAAAAACGCTTGCGAGGGCACCTGCCTAGCCCCCCTCGCGAGGTATGCAAGAGAGAGAACACCAGCGAACCAGAGTCGGAAAAGTCGGCAAAAGGCGAAGGAACTGAATCAACAAAGAACACCAGAAGAAAACTTCGATTAAGAGAAGGCGAGCCAACTACGGAAAGCAAATGAAAAGCCGCGTCCGGCACCTAATCTAGTCTTCAAGTCTTCTCACCAGCGCGGAGCTAAGTGCTGCCACTAGGCGTGGGAGGGAGCCCCCGAGGCCCGAGGGTGGCACTCCTGAGACTCCGGGGCGTGTACATCCCCAGCCATTATTACGTGAGAGTGTCACGGGCGGCGATTCTTCACAGGCACCGGGCCTTCTTCACAGGCACTGGGCCTTTCTTCACAGGCACTAGGCCTTTCTTCACAGGCACTGGGCCTTGCTTTATGGGTAGAACTTCCGGAGGTGCTGGATGTTCCAGGCGTTCTGGATGGGTACCCCGTCCTGCTTCTCCAGGCGCGCGGCGCCAGGCCTGGAGACATGGACGACCCAGAATGGGCCCTCCCACATAGGTGAGAGCTTGTGCAGCTCTTCCCTGGAGAGGACCCGCCTCAGGACGAGGTCGCCCACCTCGAGCGTCCTGGAGCGGATGTTGCGGCAGTGATATCGCCGCAGCGCCTGCTGGTACCTTGCTGCCCTCAGTGCAGCTTCGCGACGACGTTCCTCCCCTGCACGAGGTCCATCCCCCGCGTGGCATCCTGCTATGTTTCATCAAACGCCAGGACCCGTGCGGAGCGATGCTTGACCTTGTGAGGAAGGACCGCTTCGGCTCCGTAGACAAGGAAGAATGGGGTCTCGCCCGTTGGCTTGGTGGCGGTGGTGCGGATGGACCACAGCATGGACTGGAGCTCGTCGTGCCAGCCCCTGCCGCAGGCCTCGAGCTTCTTCTTGAAGGTCCTGGTCTTGAGGCCCCTCAGGACCTCTGCATTGGCGCGTTCGGCCTGACCATTGCTCCTGGGGTGTGCCACCGAAGCGTAGCAAATATGCGTTCCAAGGTTAGCACAGTAGGTTTTGAAGAGGTTACTAGTGAATTGCGAGCCGTTATCTGTGATGATGCGGTTGGGAACCCCGAAGCGGCTCACGAGGCCCTTGATGAACTTGACAGCAGAGCCAGCTGGGATGGTGCGGACGGCTTCCACTTCCGCCCATTTGGTAAACTTGTCGATGGCGACGTAGAGGTAGCGGTAGCCCCCAGGCGCTTGAGGGAACGGGCCCAAGATGTCCAACCCCCAGACCGCGAACGTCCATGTGAGTGGGATGGTCTAGAGGCCTTGAGCTGGCTGATGGATCTGCTTGGCGTGGAACTGGCAGGCTTCGCAGGACTTCACCAGCTTAGCTGCGTCGTTGAGCGTGGTGGGCCAGTAGAACCCACCGCGGAATACTTTGCCGACGAGGGTCCGTGATGACGAGTGGTGCCCGCAGTCCCCGCCGTGTATGTCAATTAGCAACTCCTTCCCCTGGTCCCTGGAAATGTAGCTCAGAGAAACGTCATTTGGCCGCTTCCTGTACAACTCACCGTCCTGGATGCAGTATGCCGTGGCTTGCCGGGCCACGCGCTCTGCGTCCTCCTCCTTCTCCGGCAGCGCCCCTTGCATCAGATATTCCTTGAATTCCTTGGTCCAGCATCCCTCCTAGGGCTCGAGCGCCAAGAGCAGGCGAGCTCCTGAGGTCAGGCCACAGGCTGGGCTCCTGTGGCAGGCGGCTGTGGGAGCTCCTCCCGAGGCTGAGCTGTGCTTGAAAGTGGTGGCGTTGCTGACGGCTTGAAAACCCGCTCCTCGAAGACGCCGTGCTTTTGGGGCTGCCGCTTGGACGCCCTCCTGGCGATGTCGTCGGCTTCCTTGTTGGTGCCATGGGGCACATGCTGCAACTCCAGGCCCAGGAACTGCTTTTCCACCTTACGCACTTCCGCGAGGTATGCCTCCATGTGCTCGTCCTTTGGCTCGTACACTTTGTTGGAGAAATTGACGAGGAGCTGTGAGTCGCCCCTAATGGTGAGCCGCTTCACCCCCAGAGCTGCGGCGGCCTTCAAGCCGGCTATGAGGCCTTCATATTCTGCGATGTTGTTGGAGACCTTCTCGCCTTGCTGAAAGCAGAGCTGCACAGCGTAGTAGAGCTTGTCCTGAGTGGGCGAGATGAGTACCGCTCCAGCCCCCGCGCCCTGATGCGCGAAGGCGCCATCGAAATACATGACCCAATCGTCTGGTGCCTCACTTCCTGGTGAGGTGGACCAGTCTTCGCCTACTTCAAGTGCCGGGGCGTCCGTCCATTCTGCCACAAAATCAGTGAGCGCGGCTCCCTTGATGACCCTGGTAGTGCTGAACTCCAACTGGAATGCTTGCAACTCGATGTTCCACTTAGCGATCCTTCCAGCAGAGTTGGGGCTCCTGAGCACCCTCTCCAATGGGTAGGCTGAGACGACCTTGATGGGGTGGCCCTGGAAGTAGTGTCGCAGCTTCCGCGAGGCCACCAAGAGCGCGAGCAGGAGCTTTTGAGGCATGGGATATCGCACCCTCGCGTCCCGCAACACTGTGCTGACAAAATACACCGGGTGTTCGACGAGGGCTGGCGCGCTGTTGAGGCTCGTGTCTTGCGGAAATTGGGACGTCTCCTGAGGTGGTGGGACTCCTGACGCCTGATCGCTTGCGGGAATCTCGATGACGTCGTCCTGTTGAGCTTGGTCTTCTGTTGACGCTGCTAAGGCTCCTGCGGTGCCTTCCTGATCTTGCATCGCTTTAGTTGTAGCTTGGCGCAGCGCACCCTTGGCTTTGTGCTCCTCCCAAACCGCCACTAGCGCTGTGCTGGCGCAGTACGGGGTAGCGGCAAGGTAGAGTACCAGGGGCTCGAGGGGTCGTGGCGCCACCATCACCGGAGGGTTGGTCAGGTATCTCTTGAGGTCTTGAAAAGCTCGGTCGGCCTCCTGGGTCCACTCGAATGGGCCCTTCTTCTTCATTAGCTTGAAGAAGGGTAGGGCGCGCTCTCCTAGCTTGGAGATGAAGCGTCCCAACGCAGTTACCCGACCAGCCAGCTTCTGCATTTCCTTAAGGGTCTGCGGTGGGCTCATGTCCTCAATGGCCTTGACCTTCTCTGGGTTCGCCTCGATCCCTCTGTGGGACACGAGGAAGCCCAGTAGCTTGCCGGAAGGGACACCGAACACGCACTTCTCCGGGTTAAGCCGCAAGTTCACCTGGCGCAGGCTCGCAAAGGTCTCCTCCAGGTCTTGAATCAAGGTCCTTGCCTCCCGAGACTTCACCACAATCTCGTCGACGTAGGCCTCCGTGTTTCTCCCAAGCTGCCGCCCCAAGGCGATGTGCATCAGCCGTTGAAAGGTTGCGCCCGCGTTGCGCAGTCCGAAGGGCATGCAGGTGTAGCAGTACACCCCACACGGGGTCAGGAAGGCTGTCTTCTCTACATCTTCTACCGCCATCTTGATCTGGTGATACCCTGAGAACACATCCAGGAAGCACAGCAGGTCGCACTCGGTGGTGCAGTCGACGATCTGATCGATGCATGGGAGCGGGAACGGATCTTGGGGGCAGGCCTTGTTGAGGTTGGTGAAGTCGACGCACATTCGCTCCTTCCCGCCTTTCTTCGGCACTACGACGGGGTTCGCCAGCCATTCGGGGTGCCGAACCTCGCGAATGGCGCCCGCCGCCTCCAACTTGCGGGTCTCTTGGACGATGAAGGCCTGCTTCTCCGTGGACTGCCGTTTCGCCCGCTGCTTCATAGGGCGCACATTGGGGCATACCCTTAAATGATGCTGAATCACCTCTCTCGGGACTCCCACCAGCTGATTGGGCTCCCATGCGAATATATCCTTGTTTGCGCGCAAGAACTTCACCAATGCTTCCTCTTGGCTTGGGTCGAGGTCGGCACCTATGGTAAAGGTGGCTCCTGAGGACCCGTCCTCGTTGACTGGCACCTGCTTGGTTTTCGCCTTGTCTTGTGTGAACAACGGCTTCTTCTTGGTTGGTGCGGCTCCCTTGGGCTCGGAGGTGCCCGCATCGGCAGGCTGCGCCGCCGCAGCGGTCTTGAGGGCGAGCTTTAGCGCCGACAGGGCCTCCTTGGCGTCCCCCTTGACAGTGAGGATGCCTTTGCTTCCAGGCATCTTCATGAGGTTGTAGGCCGGATGAGTCGCCGCCATGAACTGGGCCAGAGCTGGGTACTCGAGAATGGCATTGTACGGGAGGCCGATGCGGGCGATGTCGAAGTCGACCGTCTCGGTGCGGTAGTTGTCTCGCGTGCAGAAGGTGACGGGGAGGCGGATCTGCCCCAGGGAGCGGGCGATGCCGCCACTAACTCCTGAGAAAGGCTTGCTAAGGCTGAGCCGCTCGAGCGGCACGTGAAGAAGGCTGAAGGCCTCCACGGAAAGCAAGTTGAGGCCGGCGCCGCCGTCGATGAGGGTCTTGGTCACGGCCACGTTGCAGATGGTGGGCGTGCAGAGCATCAGAAGCAAGCCCGAGCCGGCGGTGGTGACGGGGCGGTCCTCTGAGCTGAAGGTGAGGTCGGCCTCAGGGGCAGCCCAACCCGGCGGAGCCCCCAAGCGCTTGGAAGCAGCACCAATCTAGCGGAGGAACTGCCTGATGTGGCGATCTGAAGGCGGCGCTTGAGAGCCGCCAAGCAGGGCCGCGACCGCGTGGTGCGCCGGTGCCGCGTAGCACACACTGAAGAGGTCGCGGAGTTCCTCCCAGGATGCCACCGTGGATCCAGGGAGGCTGAGTAGCTAGGCGCATGGATCACCGGCGAGGGCCATGGGGAGCCAGTTGGCCATGACCTTGTCGTCGCCCCCGGCCTCGAGGACGGCCTCCTCGTATGCCAGCAGGAAAGCCGACGAGTCCACCGCGCCGTCGTAGCACGGCGGCATCTCTGGATTGAACTTGGGCGGCCATCGCACCCGCCGCAGGGCGGGGTCCAGAGCTCGGAGCCCCCTGGCCCTGTCGTCAGCACCGGCCGTTGGAGTCAGTAGCGGGGCACCTGCCATGAGGGCGAAGTGCGGTGGAGGCGGAGCGTAGATTGGCGTAGAGGAGCTATGGCGCACCCCTACCTGGCGCGCCAAATGTCGGATCACGGGTTCCGGCAAAACCCTCAAGGTTCGAACACTGGGGTGCGCGCGAAGATTTCCTCACTCCGATCCACGCCCTAGCTCGCTAAGATCTTGCGGACGAACTCGACGAACTCACAGCACAAAGGACACGAGATTTATACTAGTTTGGGCCACCGTTGTGGTGTAATACCCTACTCCAGTGTGGTGGTGGTGGATTGCCTCTTGGGCTGATGGTGAACAGTACAAGGGGAAGAACAGCCTCCTGAGGTCGAGGTGTTCTTGTGCTTGACGAACTTGTGTGGGTGAGATGCCTCTCCATGAGTTATCCCCTACGGTGGTAGCTAGCTCTACTTATATAGGCCCTGGTCCTCTCCCCAAATATTGAGCGAGAAGGGAACCAACAACGGCCAATTTGAAAGGGGACAGCTAGTACAGCTTATCCTGACAAAAGCGGTCTTCGCCTGCGAAAGGCTCTGGTGGTGACGCCGTCTTGGGCTCCAAGGTGACCTCCGTCCTGCCGTCTTGCTGGTCTTGGTCTCGTTGCACTGATATGGAAACTTTTGCTTGGTGCCTCGGTACTCCGCGCCTGTGCTTGCCTCCTTAGCACCAAAGAGGAAACAAGGACGCTGCGCGCGCTGGCGCCCGCCTGATCTTGATCGTCATGGCTCACGTCACGAGAGCCTCGCGAGGTTTACCCTACCTTGATTTCTCCGCTCCTCACGAGGCAGCCTGGTGAGGCCGCTCCTGAGGAGGTCTTGCGTCGTCCGCCCCACGAGGCTTGGCCCCTCGCGAGGATCTCGAATGTCTCATTGATGAAGATGGGCCGTACAGGCCTGCTAGCATAGCCACACCATGGGCCGCAGGAGGCAAGTATGGTGACACCCGTTCCCAGAACGCCGACAATACTCTGCGAGTCAAATGACCCTCAGCGGTACAGCTCAGACAATTTTACCACTGAAGAGATCAATAAAGCTGTAAAGGATTTGCTTGGGGAGTCTCATAACAACTGCAATAAGACAGGGGTTGCTACCATTATTTAAACTCAACCCGGCCCCACCTGTAAGTATTCTTTTATATCCGGCTTAAATATCTTTTGAATTATTTTGCATCTCACTTGCTAATCCTTTTCCACCACACAGGACGGCTCCTCCTTTTGGAACAAGAAGAGAAAAACCACCGTAGCTAAAGTCAGGACTGGCCCAAAGAAGAAAAAGAATAAACCGGCTGTTGTGATTGAGCTGGCTGCTGTGGGTGAGTCAGCAGATGTTGGCGATCAATTACAGGTAGAAATCGACTCTCTTGGTCGTCTCTTTATTGAATTAGCTGACGCTTCTTGTTCTCGGGATGAGGTAGCGACTAGCCGAGCTGATGATGTTGAGGTAATTTCTATCCCCTCTAGCTCAGATTCCCCGCCTCCAATGAAGATAAGGCGGGTCATCTGGAAAGTAAGCTTCTCATCTAGATGCTCACTTAGATCTATACTTTATTTTCAAGAGAACTCAACATGAGTCAAGGCGCCAAACCCAGAGTGTTGGCTCTGGAGATCTGGTGGCGGGTTTAACTCATAAACCCTCTGCTCATAAACGGCCTGCTGAGGTGCCACATAGTCCAACTTCTTCTTTACCCAAAGCCGGCTTTATAAGGCGTCCTCTTAACCCCTCTGATTCCTATTACCAGGAGTCGCCACCGTCTTTGGGCGGCTCATTTTCAACATAGTTGCCTGCTTTCGTTATCAAACCTGGGTAAGTATCTGCACTTTTTAATTGGGACTCGCCTTTAATTTGTTTAGTCTGTGTTTCTGAGCCTATTATCCTGATCACAGGGCCCATGCCAAAAGCAAGAAAAGGAAGGTGGGCGACTCTTCGAAGAGCACAGAAATCCCAGAGTCAGAGGACCAGGTGTTAGTGACCCTAGAGGTCAATATAGAAAACCCAGAGGACCATCACAACAACCAGGATGTCCCACCCCCACAAACTGAAGTAACAGCCACCGAGGTTATGCGTATTGATCGTAACCCGGTGGATAATCCTGACCCGCCAAGCCCTATTCCTTCTTCAACTCCCGTCAAGCCAACCGAAGAGACCCCTCCTAAGGAGAATACTGATGACATTGCCATTATTGGGGCAATTCAGAAGATACCAGAGCCGTCCAACGTGCTAGCTAAGCATACGGCCAAAGAAGAGACGCCCTTGCGGGAAAAGGGTAAGTCAAAACTGGAGCTGCCCAATTACAAGGAGTTCAGTGCTGAAGAACTTCATGCTGGCTATCTAAGCCGCTTGGCTACAAGCCGTGATATGGAAGCCAAGTTAGTTAATATGATGAAGAGGAAATATGAGGTACATTCCATTATCCCCTGCTATATATACTTATGTAGCCCCCAAGTCTTAATCATAGGAGAAACTTGAGTATGGTTAAGACTTAAATAAAAATTTGTATAATTCAAAGTGTAGCCCCCAAGAGCCGGCTTATCTTTATGAGATGAGCCGGGTCTTTCAAGCATAATTACTTTTAAGAATCATTTGTAGCCCCCAAGGGCCGGCTTATCTTTATAAGATGAGCCGGGTCTTCTACATCATATATTGAAAAGAGTGATTTACATTAGCCCCCAAGTGCCAAGGACATTGCATGTAATGTGTTTGGGACTTAAATAAATTTGCCATATTATCCTTGTTTAATGCCGATGGAACCAAGCTAGCAGACTAATATTGTTCTTTTTTTAATGATAAACTTCTCTTTGACTTTTGCAGGAAGCTTTAAGCCTGGGCGAGTCAAATATAGACGCCTTAAAGAAAACTGTGGAATTTCAACAGGCTGAACGTGCCAAGGATGAATCAAGATTGAAATTGTCTTTGGAGGACTTAGAAAAAGTCATGGCAAACTTTGATGCTGAAAGATCTGCCTTTGAAAAATAGAAGGCTGCCTTATTGAAACGTGCATAAGACGTCGAAAACCAACTTAAGTCGGCGGCTGCAAAATTGGCTGGCTTAAAACACCATATATCTCAAATCACTGCTGCCATCTTTGGTAAGTAACACTACAAAAAAAGACACATCCATGACATTTTGGGTCGGACGAAATTTTTCTGTCATACTTATGACACTTTTATGACAATAATTGTGACAAAACACGGTATCATCATAGATGTGGTGGGGTCCTACTTCTATGACAAAAAATCATGACAGAAAATGGGCTTTTCGTCCTGGGAGGGTCGGAGACGCAGCTGCATGACATTCTTTGGGCCGTCCATGACGGAAAAAAACCGTGGTAGAAGCGAGGGCGAGGAAAATATCGGGGTGTTCCCGGTTACGGTGGGTGGTCGGGGCCGAGCGATGCACGTTTCTCTCGTACACGCACGCGTGTGGGTGCGAGGCGTTCGGCTCTAACTGAACCCGAGTGAGGCGTTGGGTTCTAACTGAACCCGAGCGATTGCACTGCAGGCTACGCGTTACTGAACCCGAGCGATCGATCGATGGTGTTAACTGAACTCGATCGAGCGATTCCTTCGCTACTGCTGCTAACTGAAGCTGATCGATGCTGCCTCTGGATGAACAGTGAGCGTTGCAGGGGGGTTGGATGAACAGTTCCCGGTGGGGGTGGATGAACAGGACCCCGTGGCGTGCCTCTGGATGAACACTGAGCGTTGCTGGGGGGTTTGGATGAATAGTTCCCGGTGGGGGTGGATGAACAGGACCCCGATCGTTCGAGCCGGTTGGGGCTGGATGAACAGGACCCCGTGGAGGGCAGGATGAACAGGACCAACCCATGGAGGGCAGGATGAATAGTAGACGGTGGAGGGCTGGATGAACAGTAGCCCGTGGAGGGGTGGTTGAACAGGAGCCTGGGGAGAGGGCTGGTTGAACAGTAGCCGGTGGAGTAGCGCGCGGTGGAGGCTGGATGAACAGGAGCCTGTGGATGAACAGTCACAGGTGGAGGCTGGAGGAGATCGACGGTGGATGAACAGTAGCCCATGGAGGCTGGAGGGGGTCGACGGTGGAGATGAACAGTATCTCGTGGAGTCCCATTTTGCGGTACGCCACACCCATCCCGATGAACAGGACCCCCGTTTCGACCGTAGTGCTCCAACACAAGTCTGTTTCCTCCGTTTTGCGGTACGCCACACCCCTCCCGATCAACAGGACCCCCGTTTCGACCGTAGGAGGTCCGTTTCCTCCGTTTTGCGGTACACCAGACCCCTTCCGATGAACAGGATCCCGTTTCGAACATGGCCGGTCGAACACAAGGCCGTTTCCTCCGTTCTGCGGTACGCCAGGCCTCGTTTCCATCGGCTGTTCCGTCCAAGCCCTCCCGATGAACACGACGACGCATTTCGTTCCAACCCAGTCGGTTGGCTCCCCATGAACACGACGACGACGCAGTTTCTCCGTTCTGACCCAGCCATGTACACGAGCCCTGGCTGTACGTATGCGCGAGTAGGCGTTCGAGACCCTACCCGTATGTACGTACGTGGCCGTATTTTCTTTCTTGCACACTGGCCGCTGTACGTGTACATGCTACGTGTGCGCCTCTACTACGACGCGTGCGCGCCTATACATCGACCAGTATGTACGTACACGTTCGCGACCAGAATGACAATGCTACGTATGCTTCGACTAGGTGGGTCTCGACTGTCAGGCACTTCCTTGCGTGCGAAGATGTAGCTGGTGGGTCCCAGCAGTCAGGGGGGCGAATCATTTTTGTTTTGCCCAGACGCACTTCCTTGCGTGCGAAGATGTAGCTGGTGGGTCCCAGCAGTCAGGGGGAAACGTTTTTTTCACGAAATACGGTGGCCCGTCCGGTGGGTCCCTGCTGTCAGGTGGAGGAATAATTATTTTGCGCGTAATAAGGAGGCACTTCCTTGCTGCGGCCGTGGACCCAGCTGTCAGCCTCTCCACGTACAATCCATGTCTGATGGAAGCCGTTCCTTGACCACGTTGACCATGCCGCGCCGAGAGCACCAGGGCGGTGGACGACGGCGAGGCCTAGGAAGGGGACGACGCGGAGCCGGGGAAGACGCAATAGTGGAAGCCCGCGCGGAGAGGAGTACGAGGGTTCACTGGTTCGACTGCGGTGTGAGGCTGCTGTCGCCGCAGGGCCTGGCCAACGGTGGGAATAGTAGGGGGCAGTGAGGCCTCCGCGGCAGCACAGCCGGCCACGGGAGGCAGGAGCATGCGGCACGACCGGGGCTGCTTTGGGCGGCTGGCGCAAGAAGACCTGAGGTTGAAGAAGCACTACGGCCGTTGGATGGACATCGTACGGTCACTGGAGCTAGAATCGTTCATATTGACTAAGTTGACAAAGCACTCCGCCCCATCAACTTAGTAGGCCCACAAGTCAGCCTCTCACCAAGGTGGGTCCCAACTAGCAGGGGGAGTATTCTTTTTTGTGCGTAATAAGGAGGCACCTCCGGTGGGTCCGAGCTGACAGCAGGGGAACATTTTTTTTCGTGAAATACGTTGGCCCGTCCGGTGGGTCCTAGCAGTCAGGGGGGAAATGTTTTTTTCGCCAAATAAGGTGGCCCGTCCGATGGGTCCCTGCTCTCAGGTGGAGGAATAATTATTTTCCGCGTAATAAGGAGGCACTTCCTTGCGGCTGTCGTGGACCCAGCTGTCAGCCTCTCCATGTACAGTACTCTTCTGATGGAAGTCGTTCCTTGACCACGTTGACCACGCCGCGCCGAGAGCACCAGGGCGGTGGACGACGGCAAGGCCTAGGAAGGGAACGGCACGGAGGCAGGGAAGACTCGGCAGTTGTTTCCCACGCGGAGGGGAGTACGACTGTACGAGGGTTTACTGGTTCGTTTGCCGTCGCCGAAGAATAACAACATCTGTGGGTGAGTAGAGGGATGGCTAGGCCAGCGATGGGAGTACGGTGGGGCGGTGAGGCCTGCGCGGCAGCACAGCCGGCCGCGGGGAGGAGGGAGCAGGCAGTCCCGCCAGCGCTTGTTTGAGCGGCTGGAGCAGGAAGAGCAGAGATTGAAGAAGCACGACAGCCGTTGGATGGACATCCAACAGTCACTGCTTATGCGTCAACCTTTTTTTAGGAAAGCCTCAAATCTGTGGAAAACAGCATACAACCCATTTGCCATTATTTCTAATAATTTACAGCCCATTTGCTTAAGGTTTTGTTTGGAGCCCATATTCTTTTTGTTAGCATTACAGCCCATATTCTTAAGGTTGGATGAACTGTTTTTAATCCTGAAATTTCGAGTCACATTCAAACTGATTTTAAAAATAAATGTATATCAATATAAAATCCAACAAAGTGTCCACGCATAAAAATTAATGCAATTTAAAATCTCGAAATGAAAAAAAGAAATTTGAAACTAATTGCCGGTTTGATGTGTTTTAAAAATGTACAGCCCATTTCTCATTACTGATAGGCCATTTTCTCGTCCAACCGAATGAAGCTCTCCTCGTCTTGAAAGATTTGCAGCCCAACTAGCCTGACAAAGCGACTTACTTGGCAAATCACAAAAAAACTGGGCTAGCCATTTTCAGAAAGAAAAAAACTACTGGGCTGGTATGTGGTAAACATAAAAGAGAAGGCTGTCTAGACAGGCCAGAGTGCCCCGCACAGCCCAGTTGACACCCTGCTTCCGTCTCAAAAACAAATTAGATAAATGCCACTCCAAATATGGCGATTCATAAAAATGCCACTGCAATTTTCAAACTTTGAAAAATGCCACTGCAATTTTTGCAAACTTTGGAAAACGCCACTCCAGACTTCAAAAAATGCCACTGGAAATGGCATGAAATGGCATTTTTCAAAGTTTGGAAATTGCAGTGTCATTTCTCGGAAACACCAGATTCGGAATACAATCTTTAACTTAGGCAAAATGATGCCCATTGTATAATAACACCAAAGCAATGAAGCACCTAGTGTTGGCCAATAAATAGTACAGTACTACTTTTCTGCAGTCCATGAAGTGACTATCTAATATTTCCGTGTCTATTTTCAAATGGCACTACATGCAGTGACTATACTATTCTCTTGTGCAGTTCAACCAAAATTGCGGTCACTTTGTGTGTTTGCCAAATAGCAACGGGCAAACATCTTTGTCTGCACAAATATCAAGAAGCTAGTAAACATATACCCCACCTTGTATTTTCGGTTCAAACATGTCTCTTCCGCTTAGCATCTGTCATGTTTTGCACTGGACAATTTGATACAGTCATGTTTTGCCCTGGACAATTTCGTACTGAATTGATTTGCAGGTTCAGAGCAGAAATATAGCGCCTATTCTTCATCAGACCAAGGATATACATGTTCACAGTGATGGAAGAGGTGAAATCGATACAACCGAAATTGAGCATCCAAACATTGAATCTTGTCCTGCACCTCCAATGTAGGTCCACCCTGCCAATAAATTCACATGCAAACCACTAGTATTACTATCTAATGACAGTAAAAAAAGAGTAGCAAGATAGTAGCAAACCATGTACCTTCGTAATGAACATCTCATAGTGCCACCAATTGGATGTAAAGGTTTGGAAGAAAACATGCCCCTAATGTTGAACCAGTTGGACTTTTTGTGCAGTTCCACTAAAATCGAGCATCCCTGTTTGCATAGATATTGAAAGTGTGATTACTATAAAAGTGGCACTAGTTGAAGCATAGACTCACAAATATAAGCATTCCAATTTCTTAATGGGAAAAGGTAGCAAGACTGTTTCTAACCACCTGTTTGAAGGAATAAATAAGGCAACAGCGGCTGATGTCAGAAAGGCATATATAGTTCTTTCTGAAAGAATGATCGATTCCTGACCTTTCCTCTTCTTTTAAGCATATTTTGTGCAGTTCAACTAAAATAAAATGCCATCACCACCTTGACAATTCAGTGACACTGTACAAAAGGAAATGACTTAACATTACATCATGATGTCAGGTATGTAGTCGACAGGCATTAGAGACAAACATACAGACCTCCTCCGATAACATAATGAACATTAATTTTAACAAAGGTGTGACTAGCTTTACCGGGATAATTTGAGTGAACTCTACACCCTCTGTTCCTTAATATAAGACATTTTCGCAGTTCAATTTAAAGTACCCAAACGTTCAGTATTTAGAAAAACAGGTAGTAGTTTTCTTGAGCACATATCTGGGAAATCTTGCCACACTTTATATATGTCCATACGCTAATGCAACACCATTCGAATAGTACAAATATACACTAATCCAGTGGCTAGTGCAACAGTAGAGTAGTTATTTTATTACAGGGTACAGTACAATGGTTTTACTGAATAGATTTCCACAAGCTCTAGCACTGGAAGATTTCTTTAAGAATGAACAATACAAAATATAAAGGTAACAAGTTTCTGCATTGGTATACTAGCTGTGCAAGAGCATTAAACCAAATACAAAAGGCTGAAGGTAACTAGCATTATTAACTAATGACAGTATTAAAAAATTGCAAACCATGTACCTTCAAGATAAATATCATTTCAAACTCGAGTGGACATGAAAAATTGCTATCCCAATCTTGATAATCGATCAAACATAAAAACATGATTGAACGAATCAATACAATAGCCAAAGGAGGAGGTTCCCACTCTTGACCTTTCCTCTTGTCTTCATAATTTTTTGTGCAGTTTAACCAAAATAAAATGACATCGGCGCCTTGGCATTTTGGTGACACTATACAAAAAAATTGACTTATCTCATGAAAGTGAGGTATGTAATCTATAAGCATTAACAGTGCAAAAATCTGAAGGTAGTAACAAGTTTCATCGTTGGTATACTGTCTATGCAACAACATTAGAATGCCTTAGCTGAAAAATCTTTAATACGTCCACAATCAACAGCTAACCCTGAAATAATCCAGAGACATTAAATGGCATTGCTTAAATTTATCGGTGGCATTAGACTGAGTGCGGCATTAGTTAAATGTGGCATCACTTTAGCAGTAGCATTGGTTGACTTTACCGCTGGCGTTATACTAGCAGCAAAAAAGTGGCAATAAGAGCATGGGAGACCCATTCGGACAGTGGGCGCACCAGTACGATGTACCTCCACGGACGCATAGAGTGGCGAGGGAGGTATGGTTGCCCAGAGCAACAAATATACAGGCAGCATATGTGGATTACGTCCCATTTTTGTTCTCTTTAGCCACCTTTTTCCTATGTGAGGACAACAAACCGATCGACCTGGTCATTCTCTATTGCGTTGTCATGCCTTTCTACCCTTCTTCAACCAAGAGACACGAGAATCGTTCCTTAGCTACTGATTTTCCCCTTTTCAACCTAGATGCGGGTTCGATGCCTACTCTCTTGGACAGTACAGTCTCCCTTCCTTTCCTTCTTCAACCCAGACATGGATTAGTCTGCTTGAAGTAGGGTTTCCTTTAATAGTGCAAATTAAGGTTTTCGTCTGCATGACCAGCAGAGCAGAGGACAGGAAATTGGGAAGATGGTGGAGTGGAAAAAGATCCACATGCAGCGATAGTGGCGGAGCCAGCTCAAGTTTAGAGCCTGGGCAAGATCTAAGTGCTGCCAAATTAATTTGTTTTTCCCAAACAAAATTCTACTTCACCCAATTTTCTGTACTAGAGCTTCATGGAGTTGCACCATGGGAGCCCGGGAAACAGCCCCAGCTCGCCGGGTGCTGTCTCCGCCACTGTGCAGCGACGTGGCAGATGGGGCAATAGAACAAGGGTATGGTTCGAAAAGAGGTGGCATACCTGAGGGTCGGCGGGAAGTGGCTTCTCTCGTGGTCGTCGTCCTCCACACGCACTACGGCAGCGAGCTTGGGGACGGAGGCCATCTCGCGCGGGCGCTAGGTCTGAGAGGACGACCTTGTCGTTAGTGCGTGACCTCGCTCGCCGACGACGAGTGCGTCAACACTGCACGTCCTTTTCTTCCCCGGCGGATCTATGACCACCGGTGAGGAGGGAGAGAGAGGCCGTCTTTTTTAGATTTGGAGAGAGGGTGATATTGTGAGAAGCAAGTTGGCATCCCTTAGCAAGAAAGCTCTGAAGCTCCAGCCTACATATATTTTTTATACTACTAGTACTAGAGGTGGAGTAGTGGTAGAGTAGTTTATATTTTCTCTACAAACAGTACCAGTTAGTCGTGCTTCAAAACTGAACGACACGCCATTAAAGAAATGAAGGTCGATAACTAATGCGGCACCTCGGGCCAACGCGGCCAGATCGCATTTTGCACGAGAAATTACACACCATGTTTCGTTGACCTGTGGTCCCGTTCCAACAGGTGAGTGAGACGATGGCGAGTCCTTTTGTACAATTTTCAAAAGGACGTGTAGGCCAGGGCGCCTCTTCGTGTACCATGGCAAACTGGCAACCGTCCACCGACTCTTCGCCTTTCCCTCTCGATTTGGAACTGCTGTCGCACACTCTTCCTCCCTCCTCCATTTGCCTTCACCCTTCCTTCTGCCATTGTTCGATCGTCTTCTCCATGGAGGGAACAAGCCGGAAACAACCCCGTTATTCTTGCCCTGGTCTGAAAGATGACGTGGTGGAGGAACTCATGGATCGGTGCGACGTCATCACCTCAGCTATCATGGCAGGTTCGTTCAAGCCCATTCTCGACTCAACTAATAACATCATTACAAGGAACCCAAGGGTCCAGGAGCGGTTTGATCTCCCTTATCTTCTTCGCTATAAGCCTGTTCGCATGGGCGCGGACGACGGAGGCCTCGCCTTGTGCAAGTTGATGCCGCTTGATAATGATACGTGTGATGTCAAGATGCCATCGCTTAAGGGTAAGGCCTGGGCTGGCGCAAATGGAGATTGGGTTGTTTATATTGGGTACAATTGTGAGTGGGAACTTGTGAATGTGTACACTCGTCAGCGGATTCCACTTCCAAAAATCTCAGAGTGCCCTGAGGTTGAGCACACAGATGATCTACGTACGTTCAAATACGATCATGATGATTGCCGTCTACTGAAGATAGCAATTTCTCGAGTTCCCAACCGCTCTTGGAATTACGAGAACTATGAAGTTGTTGCTATCTTCGACAAGCTTGTTGCCGTCCTTACCCATTCCACGGTTCATCGTCCATGGATATTGCTCAAAAATCAGTTTCTGCACACGGATGAGTACTGTGATGCAATTGAATACGAGGATCTTGTGTTTGCTGCCACCACTCATGGCACTGTTTTTGCATGGGATCCTCGTAGTTTCGGTACGTTTGTCTTCCACCATAATTATAATTGTTTCATCCACATGCATGCGGGTTAGCAAGTTTCCCTTCTCTGCTAATTAACCTTCTTCTTGTGTTTCCAAGGTCATGTGAACATTCCACCACCTATACTTGAAAAAATTTATAAGCAAGGGGGAGATGACGATGGTGATGAACACGAGCATGAGGAGGAGCAGAACTTATACACTCAGTGGTGCCTGGCAACTAATTCCGATGGATCACCACTTCTTGTCTGTATACAGTGCACTCAGATTGTTACTACTAAGGAAGCTGGTGTTGTCTCCCATGGTCGCCCTCTCCGGACCTATTCCAACACCCGTTGCATGGTATTCGGGATGGATACTAGTGTGCTAGCGCCAACACCTTCTCCCTGGTTCAGTATTGATAGTCTTGGGGAAAACTCGCTCTTCCTTGGACAAAACTATCCAATGATGGTGAAAGGCGATCGACCTGCTGTTGACACAATGTTACTACCATTTATGAGAAGCAACTATATCTATACCTCAGACATTTCGATGGTTCCCTACCCTGGTCCTGATATATGCCGCTTCAGCCTGGATGATCAGTCCTGCGTTGCTCTCGATATTGACAATAGCCGGCCCTTCCCAGAGCACCTATGGTTCAAAGCAAGCGTTCCCAACGCCGAGGATTGGTTGAGTTGAAGTTCATTTCATTGCTTGTTATTTGTTATGTGATGAAAACTTTAGTATTTGTTTTGTTGGAAATAATCGATAATCCAACATGTATCCTCGTTGTCGTTGTGTGTTGATGACTTGTTGTATGTAATGAATGGTACATTTGCAAATGCATGTCATAGACTCAATTTATGAATGGTTTTCGAGTCACTTCTTGGAGTGTGAGTACCGTAGTAGTATAGACAGCATTCGGTTAGTATATGAAGTTGCCACATCACATAGAGCCAACCTAATATTGGAGTATGCCATCCCTCCACCGGCGCGCCGCTTCAAATGGCGGAGGGAGTGAGAGGTCGCGTCACCTTGTGTCCAGATCTGAGATGCCACATGTACCAGATGAATGACTCCAAGGTCGACCACCGTGATGCGAGGTGCGAGCCAAGGAACACTGTTGGAGAGACCCCCCTCATAATTTTCCTACATTGGTCGTTTGATTCATAGGATAGAATGCTATAGGATTTTTTCCCTATGTAATCATGTTTTAATTGGCAATCTAGCATCCACTCCAACTTTTGATTCACTTCCTTTGTTCCTACGAAGAGAGTACTTGCTCTAAATGATGTGCCGCTGCAAGAGCCGCATATATTAATTAACCATGCTCTAAAAAGGTGGACCAGCTTTGGCTATAGTAGTACTATACTAGGTTAGTAGGTGACCTTGCGCTTGGCTCTTCTCCTCTTCCGGAAGTCAAACAATAATGATGGTACTAAAGTAGTAATTCTGGCAATCTGACACCAAATGAACTGCTGCACGTCCACCGCTTGTAAGCAAAAGTTTCTCCTCGTGCTGCGAGCCACCGCGCACGCGTTGGCGAGGGAGAAGGCGTAGTAAGCAAGCTTCTCGTCGTTCTATGAGTTGACGGAACACATCAAAGTTATTTATTAGTACTCTCTTCAAAAAGGGCCGACCATGTCCATGGCTACCATCCTGTGCTCTGTCATTGAGTACGTGCACTATTCACGTGCCATCGAGGAGAAGAAATATTGCATAGTACTAGGTGCCATCGAAGTGCATGACTCACTTACGCACTGCATATCTCCATTTTCTTGCATGAGACGCCACCTTGATGCTAGATGTCCCGCGTGTCATGGAGGCATATAGTATGATTTTGTAAAATGGAGGCATATAGATGTCCCGCGTGTCGGCAACAGGATGAACAAAGCTCATGTCTTAAACGAAAGAGTGGAAGAACATAGATTCCCGACGACCGAGAAGGAGCTACAAACCTCGGGATGGAGCGTTTGCACTCATAATATTTTATATTATTCAGCGATATAAAATCAACCAAATCTCTTCACGTTCCTATACCATTCTATAGTACTCCCTCCGTCTAGGTGTGTAAGTCACCTTACGAAAACGAAATACTTAATCCCAAAACACTTAGGCATGATACATTAAGTCCCTCCTCGTTTCTTGTTTCATGGCGTATCAACCAATAAGAGATGTGGGCCGTGCATGCTTTTAATGACTTGAGACTAACAAAGATGACATGCGGTGGTTATTTCATTGCATGCAATGCTATTAATTATTAAAAAGACATTAAGTTCTCTCGTTTTCCCCTCCGCCTTGGTCGCGGTGCACAACCTAAGATGACTTATCCACCTAGACGGAGGGAGTAAAAATAAAGGTCGATAACTAATGCGGCACCTCGGGCCAACGCGGCCAGATCGCATTTTGCACGAGAAATTACACACCATGTTTCGTTGACATGTGGTCCCGTTCCAACATGTCAGTGAGACGATGACGAGTCCTTTTGTACAATTTCCGAAAGGACGTGTAGGCCGAGGCGCCTCTTCGTGTACCGTGGCAAACTGGCAACCGTCCACCAACTCTTCGCCTTTCCCTCTCGATTTGGAACTGCTGTCGCACGCTCTTCCTCCCTCCTCCATTTGCCTTCACCCTTCCTTCTGCCATTGTTCGATCGTCTTCTCCATGGAGGGAACAAGCCGGAAACGACCCTGTTATTCTTGCCCCGATCTGAAAGATGACGTGGTGGGGGAACTCATTGATCAGTGCGACGTCATCACCTCGGCTAGCATGGCAGGTTCGTTCAAGAACATTCTCGACTCAACTAATAACATCATTACAAGGAACCCAAGGGTCCAGGAGCGGTTTGATCTCCCCTATCTTCTTCACCATGACCCTACTGACTGGCGCGGGGACGAGGGAAGCCTCGCCTTGTGCAAGTTGATGCCGCTTGATAATGATACGTATGATGTTAAGATGCCATCACTTGAGGGCAAGGCTTGGGCAGGCGCAAATGGAGATTGGGTTGTTTATATTGGGTACAATTGCGAGTGGGAACTTGTGAATGTGTACACTCGTCAGCGGATTCCAGTTCCAAAATCTCCGAGTGCCCTGAGGTTGAGCACACAGATGATCTACGTACGTTCAAATATGATCATGGTGACTGTCGTCTACGGACGATAGCAATTTCTCGAGTTCCCAACCGCTCTTGGAATTACAAGAACTATCAAGTTGTTGCTATCTTCGATAAGTTTGTTGTCGTCCTTCGTGGTTCGACTGGATGGATATTGCTCAAAAATCAGTTTCTATACACGGATGTGTACTGTGATGCAATTGAATACGAGGGTCTTGTGTTTGCTGCCACCACTCGTGGCACTGTTTTTGCATGGGATCCTCATAGTTTCGGTAGGTTTGTCTTCCACCGTAATTATAATTGTTTCATCCACATGCATGCGAGTTAGCAAGTTTCCCTTCTCTACTAATTAACCTTCTTCTTGTGTTTCCAAGGTCCTATGAACATTCCACCACCTATACTTGAATAATTTTATAACCAAGGGGGAGATGACGATGGTGATGATCATGAGCATGAGGCCGAGCAGGGCCCATATGCTCACTAGCGGCTGGCAACTAATTCCAATAGATCACCACTTCTTGTCTATATACAGCCCACTTCTGATGTTACTACTGAGGGAGCAGGTGTTGTCTCCCATGGTCGCACTCTCCGGACCTATTCCAACACCCGTTGCATGGTATTCGGGATGGATACTAGTGTGCTAGCGCCAACACCTTCTCCCTGGTACAGTATTGATAGTCTTGGAGCAAACTCGCTCTTCCTTGGACAAAACTATCCAATGATGGCGAAAGGCGATCCAACTGCTGTTGACACAACGTTACTACCATTTATGAGAAGCAACTATATCTATACGTCGGACATTGCGGTGGTTCCCTACCCTGGTCGTGATATAGTAGGCCGCTTCAGCCTGGATGATCATTCCTGCGTTGGTCTCGAGATTGACAGTAGCTGGCTCTTCCCAGAGAATCGCTTGTGGTTCAAAGCAAGCGTTTCCAACACCGAGGATTGGTTGAGTTGAAGTTCATTTCATTGCTTGTTATTTGTTGTGTGATGAAAACTTTAGTATTTATAATGTATCCTCGTTGTCGTTGTGGTTTGATGACCTGTTGTATGTAATAAAATGATATGCCTGTGATAAACTTACTAAATTTATGAATGGCTTTCGAGTCGCTTCTCTGAGTGGGTGTTGCGATGAGGCAGAAAATATTTTCCGAATACATAATTGTACGTGCATTGCAACAGGGTATGGGATGAGGCCAATCAACAATAGTACACTATTTGTACTAGCTTCACATGCTGCACTATCTCTACGTCTACGTACGTAATACAACAAGTTTTAAAGTTGAGACCAGCCACCCATCCTCACAAGAACACTTTTTAACCTAGCACAGACTCTAGGAAATTTGGCCATAGTGTGAGGTGGGCCATATGTTAATGTGTTCGTTGTACGTAACCAGCACCTCGAATCCTCGATAGGATAGTAGGAGTAGTAGGGTGGCATGGGCCAGAACAAGCATTCATGTCCAGGAGTACGGCACACGCCACCAGCACGACTTCAATCTGACACCATATTTCTTGGAGTCTGTGCTACAGCAATCTCTTCAACCTCGTCGTTTCTATAACTCAGCCATCGTGTGGTGGGCGAGGTGGGGGTTTGCCGATAGTCGGTTTCCTCAACTGCGGTCCCACTTGTAAGGCCAACTCCAACGCACGACCCCAAACGGACCTCCGTTTTGCCCGGATTCTGCCCGTTTGGGTAGGGCAATGGGGTCGTGTCCGGGCCATTTCTCGGATGCGGTGGTCATGCGCCGAACGCGCGGACGCATCCCGGCCACGTACATTTTTCTTTGCGAACACATATCTTTTTTTCATCATTGATTTTTTGGTACATGGAAATACATCACCAAAATTTTGACTATAAAAACGAGAACCACAAGAATACATTTTAGAAGATATCCAACTTCCATAACTGCTCCTGTAAGTTGGATTAGTGCCTTCTCGATGCATTCATTGTTGATCTGCGGAGGCTCGATCCTGCGTGCTTCTTTCTTCTTCGAGTGTAAAGAAGTAGACGTGTCTAGCCTCTATTATATCAACAAGTTCACTAGTCTCATCTCTAGCCTCTATGCTAGCTAAAAGTGCTAGAACATCTACTAAATTGCGCTCTATCAATATATCATTGTACTCTTCTTCCCAATACCAAAACGTGCATCCATTCTACACAATAAAAATTTAAGTTAGCACAACTAGTCTAATTCGAGAGCACAACCGAAGATTTGGTCGAGTTCTTCCTCCTTTTGCCGACACGTGGGACATCCAGCATCCAGGTCGTGTCATGCAAGAAAATAGAGTGGTAGTTGAAGCCACGTGATGTGCATCTTGGGTTAAACTATAAACAGAATCTTACTACTCTTGAGTAACTCTAAAAGCGGCCACCGAAGATCTTTATTGGATTTGTTTTTCATCACCAGCACGTCGAGGTGAAAGATGTGCAAGTTCAGTGGGTCCTCTTGCGTTTGTGTGTTGGATGCGTGCGACAGAATTGAAGATTGTCGGCGAGAGAGAGAGAGAGAGAGAGAGCGAGAGAGAGAGAGAGAGAGAGAGAGAGCAGGAGTCCCGGAGAGGGGGAGGTCGCGTTTTATGCATCAAAGACTGATATAAACCATGTTTCGATATAAACTTGCATTCAAATATTTAAATTGGAGATCATGTTGTCTGCAATCCACACATGAACGGATATATGCGTATATCAAACAAGTTCATTAATTTGACTTTCAACATGTTCATGGAGTACTATAATACTGTACAACATGCTATTCGATTGAGGTGTTCAATTTTGGATTTAGTTCACTATTTTGACCTGGTGAACGAGCTATTTCATTGAATCGAGATATTTCATTTTGGGTTTGATTCCCGTTTTTGAGTGGGTCAACTATTTGTCATATAGTAAATTGCTAGCAACGAGCATGTAAAAACACATTACTCCCGAGCATCATCTCTCCATCTAAAAAAGAAGTGGCAAGCGAATATTTCTAAATTTGATTCGAATCGACTTGGTAAGGTAGACGTGGATGCTCATTCTCCCAAATTTTGAACAAACCGTTAAACATCCTCTGCTCGGTGGAATTCGCCCGAGCAAATAAATGGGAGACGCGAAATTACCGTCCTATGTGGGAGACGCATTAATTGGCCCGTTGTGCATCGAGGGTAGGTTCGTAACTTCATCCAAGCGCGCCTTCTCCTCGGCCGAAATGACATGTGCCGAATAATTCATAAACCATGGTCGGCAAAACACGCTCTCCTCGCCTGAAACAGCTCGCGCCCACTATTTCAAAACACGCTCTCCTCGCTCGAAATCGCTCGCGCCCACTATATTTCAAAACACGCCCTCCTCGCCCGAAATCGCTCCCGCCCACTATTTGGGAAGAAGCAAAGTTACTCTACTATCCCCGACCCTCAGTACACAAACCCAAGCCGAGAAGCCTAAAGGCAGGGGTAGAACTGTAACTCCCCCTCACATTTCAGACAAATGCGTCCGTATCCCAATTCACCCCCCTCCCCATTCATACCTCATGGGCGCCAAATAACATTCTCCCCGGAAGCTCCCTTCTCCCGAGCCGCGAAACCTCAGCCCCTCCTCCATGGCGCCCCCACCGCACCAATTTCACAGCCGCCCTCCTCCCTAATGCTGGAGACGTTGTCCATTTGCCGGCGTGCACTGGGCCGTGTGCCTCTTACTCCGTGCTGCTGGAGTTGCCTCGACGACGGCCGCGTGAACCGTACCGGAGCCGATTCACCCCGCCGTTGTTCACGGCGCCGGAGCGGGTCCTACTTCGGATCCGTCCAGAGTCCCGGCGCTGCTTCCTCGTAGCCGTCGACCGTCGCGACATCGCTGTTTCCCTGCCGCCGCTGGCCACCGCAACCACGCCGGCCTCACCGACTCGGCAGCTGGACCTGCCTACTTCACCATGCCGCCAGATAGGTCGCACCCTCATCTCAAATCACTTTATTTAGGCGTCCGTTGTCTGAATTTTTATTCTGGGCCAATCGATTCCCAATGGGAAGCAGCACCCCTCGAGGCAGCGGAGCTCCTAGGCTGCCGGTTGGCTGGTGTCTAACGTAAGGGTGCGGGGCCGCAAGTTCGTCGCGGTAGCAGCGCTTAGATGGCTATCTTAGAGTTGCGTGGGTTCAAGGTACTACCGCCGCCGGATCTGGATGACGGAGAGTCTTTGTGGATTGGCCCGGGGCGGCGCAACCACGGCAGTGCGGTGGGGCGGGGAGCGGTGTTTTGGCCGGAGCCACGGACGGCGGAGGCAAGCTGCTCTGCCGTTTGTCGCTGGCTCTTCGGGGAAGATTCCTAACAGTGTCAGCCGGGAGGCACAAGACGGCCATCAAGCCATCCGACGTAGATCGGACAGTACCAAAATAAAATAAAATCGTGTGACCCCAATTTAGTCTCAGTCAACAGACGTGTGACCACTCTCGTACCTTGCTGTTGATCTCTTAGTGTATTTCTTCAGGTCAAAGAGATGTGTCGTTCTTAACATTATGCGTTATGTGCATCTTCAGCCACACCGTCTTCCAACTCACCGCAGCTGCTCCAACAAGGGAAGCATACACCAGAAGGGAGCTATAGTCCCCACTCAACAGTTCCCTGCATCGAATGCGTGTGCCCGCCATGGACAGCCACAACAACTGCAGGGCCATCGGCAAGTCAGCACATGATGCTCACTCCTATGGATGGCGGCCAGTTAGGTTGTACCCTCATCTTACTTGTGTGCAACATTTATGGCTTTGTTATTCATCTAAGCATGGAAAATAGATTATCACATTTCAGTATCCTCTGTCTCGAATGCAACGGAAAAAATATATGTTTGTGAACCAATTAATGGCTGAAGGAATGATGGAAATGGTGGAGGAATCAGAGGTGCAGAGTCGTGCGACACAACAACTGATCAATGTTTTCAGAGACGGTGTAGCAAAGCAGCAAGAACTTGCCCACATGCTTATGGGCGTCATCCGTGCTGAGGTTGCAGATTGTGACGTTGTAGATCGTTAGGTTCTGTTCATTTATTTGCACTGGCATCAATCTTTGATTGCCCAGTGGATGTAATTTCCTGTAATATATGCTGGATGTGCAACATTTTTCCCTGTATGCCGTACCTTTGCTTGATCGGTTTTGGTCCTGTGCATAATTGCTTGTCGTAATGGGCTCAAATTATCTAATTTGGCCTAAAGACATGTATGAACTTTAGTGGGCCCATTAAGTTAATGGGCCGTTACCAGGCCGAAAGTTAATGGTCGGCCCTCTTAACTCCCGGGTCGTTAACAGGCTGACATCAAAGCGGGCAACAGGTGGGCCCAATTGATTTCACGGGACGTTAACAGGCGGTTACTATGTTCGGGCTACATAAGGCCCACTATACTGTGGGCCTTTAGCAGGCCGAAAGAGACCGTGGGCTTGTACTGGACCATGAAGAGCATGGGCCGCTAAGAGGCCGAAAGTCAGGTCGTATTGTAAATGGCCCAACTGTGTTGTGGGCCTTTAGCAGGCCAAAAGAGAAACCAGGCTGGTATTGGACCATGAAGGGCATGGGCCGTTAAAAGGCCAAAACTCAGGTCCGACTACAAATGGCCCAACTCATTTATGGTCCGTTAACAGGCTGAAAGGCACACAGGGCCGGGAATTGGCCCAACACTTAAATGGGTCACTAAAAGGCCAAAACTCAGGTCCGACTACAAATGGCCCAACAGATATATGGGCCGTCACCAGGCTAAAAGACACACCGGGCCGGAAATTGGCCCAACACTTAAATGGATCGCTAAAAGGCCGAAACTCAGGTCCGACTACAAATGGCCCAACTGATTTATGGGCCGTCAACAGGCTGAAAGACACACCGGGCTGGAAATTAGCCCAATATTTAAATGGGTCGCTAAAAGGCCGGAAGATGTATATCGTGAAAATTGGCCCATCCACTGAATGGGCCGTTAACAGGCCGAAATCTCATCAGGCCAATATTGAGCCCAAATATATAGCGGGCTGTTAACGGGCTCGAACTGACGATGGGCTGCAATGGTGTCCAATCTTTAACGGGCCATTGACAGGCCGAATTGGCACATCTCGTATGGGCCGTGGGCTAAAATGGCCCTGACACAAGTAGGCCTTGTATGGGCCGGCCTGCTATTTTTTTACTGGGCCGGCCTTTTTCACCGGAATGGGCCACTGTTGGGCTGTGCCACGTGTCGACCTGTCATAGGCGCCTCCTGTCCAATGAGTGGATGACATCTGTCCCAACGGTGAGGCAGCACGTGTTTCCTCCGGCTAATGATGATTTTACACGTGGAAAATCCCCATTTGTCTGGGCTGTTAACGGGTTATCGGATCCAAAACCGGACCCAATAGCTTAACGGCGTTCCGTTACGGTGGATGCCACATGTCGGTCACCCTTGACGAAAGAACTTCTGTGACGCGGGATTTATCGTCATGGAAGTGGACACTTCCGTGATGATAATTTTGGTAATGTCATGGAACACTTCTACGACAGCACAGGTATGACTATCTTGATTCTGTCATAAATTTGTCATGGATGTACATGCATGACAGAAAACGTGACCTACTATGAGAAACACGTATCATCACGGAAGTGTATTTGTTTGTAGTGTAAGATTTGCAATCAATTGACATAATTTGCCTAGTGACTTGAAATATATGAATCTAACTCGCCTGGCGACTCTTGCTTTGAATGTATGACACATGCCGGGAGTGCCAACCTTGGGCAAAGTGTTCTGACAAAACTGAAAGTCGTCTACTCCTTAACGGAGAAATTATATGCTGGAAGCCTTCGCACTCTGGTGGCTGTATCCAATGGCAAGAAACCACCACAACTCATCAAAGATGTATTGGATCAAGTATCCACAATGCCCAGTCAAATTGAAGAATTGAAGTAGTCAGCCACCCGTGCAGGAGCAATAGCCGGGTTAGGTCAGGCAAAAGCTTATCAAATGGAACTGGATCCTAAAGAGATGGCTGGCAGGTTTCCATGATACAAGGCGACTGGTCTGTCATCAACCAATCAGACTATGCCAAGTGTAACAAAGAGATGCGTCCATTGGCGTGTCAACTTGCTCAAGAACTGGATCTGCAGATGTACCAGCCGGCTTATGACAACAATAATACGCGAATCAAGGCACCTTCGTTTGACGTTGCAGATTTGACTCCTCAAAGGCGTAAGCATATTCTTTCCTCTGATATCGACCCTTCTTCTCTCATCAACAATGAAGCAATCTTTGAGGCTTTAACTGGTATCGACTGGACCTCGGACAATCTTCAGATCGGAAACAACGAAGAGCCGGCTCAGGATGAAGCAAGAACCTCTACAACAGAGCAACAACCAAGTGTTAACCCAGAGGGCACTAACCTGGACGACACAGAGGCCGACTCAAAGGAGTAATATAACTCCTTAAAAACTTGTTTGAAAAACTTTTGGGCTCAACTGAAGCCTTGTAATAGCCGTAGTTAAAAATAGTTGGTTGCCTTGTCGTGCCTTCGTGCATGTTGTAATTATTTGGTCCAACACTATCGTACCAATCCTTGTTGGATGTTTGAGCAAGCTTGCAATACATATTTGCTTTGCAACACCATTTGAATGAAGTTGCTCATCTGATTCTTGACATATAGGCTGCAAGAGGTTATAATATAACTCACCTTTGCCCAAAGTGGCGACTTATAATCGCAACACTTATTTGCTTAAAAGCAATGGCGGGTTAACGACCCAATGACTACTTGTCATAAAATTATTTAAGGTGTTAACTTGGCGGCTCATGGCCTGAATAAGCTCAATACTAATCAATGCTAACCCTGGCATCTTCTGATCAGGGAACTTCAGAGTTTTGCACATAAATATGATCAAGAGCATTAAATTTCTTGCAAAGACAAAAAAATAAACCATACAAACATGTATATCACAATATTTGCAAGTCGGCCTTTTAGGCTCAATAAAAGCACTGGCTTTTGTAGCTCGAGTCTTGCTTCAAAGAAGCTTGGCTTGATAGCCTTGGTTTATCCTTGCTATTAGTAAGCTAGGCTCTCTCATAACTTCAGCCGCCGTTTTAACTATGACAAGTTCAGGGTCTTTAAAGATTGACTTTGTCAAGCGTACGGCGGGTCATCTTGTTCGGAGTAGCATCAAGCATACGGTCAGGTTTGACCAATAATGTGGCCTTTTTGCCAGGTCAGAAGGGTGAGTAAACTAAACTCGGTGAGTTGGAAGCCCCCAAGTGCCCTTATGATCAATTAATAAAAGACTCATGCACAATATATGAGATGAAGCGACAGAGGCCCCGAGTTTTGGGGATGCCGGCTTTATTACGTTGATTGTAAAAATATATACATATATGTATGTACAATGATTGGAGCCAATGGCTCAAGTGTAGTAAGGCCGAAGATGAGTAATAATTCAAGGCTTGTTGGTCTCCTCCTCAAAGGTACGTGACTTATCGTGTTCACGTATGTCGATGAGATAATAAGACCCATTGTTGAGGTTTTTGCTGACCACAAAGGGCCCATCCCAAGGGGCTGATAGCTTACGCATGCCTGTCTGATCTTGAATCAGACGGAGCACTAAGTCGCCCTCCTGGAACGTCCAGCTTCGAACTATGCGGCTATGATAGCGACGCAGGTTGATGTCTACTAGACAACTTGTTCTTGTAGACTTGTGTTGGGCCTCCAAGCGCAGAGTTTTGTAGGACAGTAGCAATTTTCCCTCAAGAGGATGACCTAAGGTTTATCAATCCGTGGGAGGTGTAGGATGAAGATGGTCTCTCTCAAATAACCCTGCAACCAAATAATAAAAAGTCTCTTGTGTCCCCAACACTCCAAATACAATGGTAATTTGTATAGGAGCACAAGTTCGGCGAAGAGATGGTGCACAAGCGTAGTAATCATAGTAGATATTGATTTTTGTAATAGGAACAATAAAAACAGCAAGGTAGCAATTGATAAAACGGAGCACAAACTGTATTGCAATGCTTGAAAATGAGGCCTAGAGTCTGTACTTTCGCTAGTGCAATCTCTCGACAATGCTAATATAATTGGATCATATAACCATCCCTCAAAGTGCGATGAAGAATCACTCCAAAGTTCCTATCTAGCGGAGAACATTAGAAGAAATTGTCTATAGGGTACGAAACCACCTCAAAGCTATTCTTTCCGATCAATCTATCCTAGAGTCCGTACTAAAATAACACGAAGCTATTCTTTCTGATCGATCTATCCAAGAGTTCGTACTAAAATAACACCATATGATACACATATATTAACAAAGCCCATGATACATCAAGACTGTGACATCTCAAGAACACGAGAGAGATGGAGAGATTAAACACATAGCTACTGGTACAATCCCTCACCCCTGAGGGTGGACTACTCCCTCCTCATCATGGTGGCCACCGGGATGATGAAGATGACCACCGGTGATGATTTCCCCCTCCGGCAGGGTGCCGGAACGGGGTCTAGATTGGTTTTTCGTGGCTACAGAGGATTGCGGCAGCGGAACTTCTGGTCTAGGGTTATTTCTGGGGGTTTATGTATTTATAGGATTTTTGGCGTCGGTTTCATGCGAAGATGGGCCACAAGGATAGCACAACCCACCTGGACGTGCCTGGGCCTGCTGGCGCGTCTAGGTGTCTTGTGCTCACCTCCTTCACCTTCAGGTCCTCCCACGAAGCTTCTAGTGCCTCTTTTGTTCCAAAAAATCGTCAAAAAGTTTTGTTGCATTTGGAGAACTTTTATTTCTGCACAAAAAACAACACCAAGGTAGTTCTGATGAAAACAACATTAGTTCGGGTTAGTTCCATCCAAATCATACCAAAACCATATAAAATTATTGTAAAAATGGCATGAATACTTCATAAATTATAGATATGTTGGAGACGTATCAGCATCCCCAAGCTTAATTCCTACTCGTCCTCGAGTAGGTAAATGATAAAAGAAATAATTTATGAAGTGTGAATGCTAGCAAAGTGCATAAGTTTGATCAATGATAATTTCAACCACTTTTCCTAGCATCATAAAAACAACTCTTTCTCATAAAACTCATCATGTTAGAGTAGCAACCAATTCACATGTTATATGAATTCTCTTGAAACTTAGCAACCTATGTTCTCAGTCACCAAGCAATTGCAATTCAACTTATTCAACAAAGTCTAAGTAAGAGCTCCACATACTCAATCATCATATAGTGTTCTATGATTGCTAGTACTCAAAGCATATTCTTAAACAAAATGGCATCCATCAAACACAGAGAAATATAGGGTCTTAATGTTTTGCCTCAAAACTCATTTATCATGGAGATAATTGTCAACTACATCTGTGTAATTCTTATCTTTAGACCTCTTGAATGGCCCGACCATATCAAGCCCCCAGACCTTAAACGACCAAGTGATAGGAATCATCCGTAATTCCTCAGCCGGAACATGAGCTTGCCTCGCAAATTTCTGACACCCATCACACTTGCTAACGATGTCCTATGCATCAGCATAAGCCGTCAACCAGAAAAACCCGTGACGAAAAGCGTTTGCCCCCAAAGATCGTGACCCGGCCTGATGACCACAATCAGATGCATGAATTTCTTGCAAAATTTCACGGCCTTCTTTAGGAGAAACACAACGTTGGAACACGCCGGTCACACTACATCTGTGTAACTCGCCTTTGACAATAGTCATGGACATGGACCGCCTTGTGATCTGCCGTGCCAGATTTTCATCTTCCGGTAACTCGCCTCAAGTTAGGTAAGCCAGATAAGGCATCGTCCAGTCAGGAATAGCACGAAGAGCCACCACCAATTGTCCCTCCCGGTCAGGAATAGCAAGATCTTCCTCTAAAGGCACTTTAACGGAAGGATTTTGCAGTACATCAAGGAACACATTTGGGGGAACCGGCTTACGCTGTGACCCGAGCCGAGACTGTGCATCAGCCACCTCGTTTTTCTGGCTGCCTATGTGATCCACCTGATAACCTTTAAAGTGATCAGCAATATTATCCACTGCCTGACGATAAGCCGCCATAAGCGGGTCTTTAGAATCCCACTTTCCTAAAACTTGTTGTGACACCAAATCTAAGTCGCCCAGACATCTAACCCGGCTCAAGTTCATCTCTTTAGCCATTTGGAATCCATGGAGCAAAGCTTCATACTCAGCTGCATTGCTAGTACAAGGGAACATGAGCCTTAAGACATAACAAAATTTATCACCTCGTGGAGATTCCAAAAGAACTCTAGCCCCCGAGCCTTCCAATTGCCTGGACCCATCAAAGTGCATAGTCCAATATGTATTGCCAGGCTTCTTGAAAGTGCAACTATCCCTAGGTGTTTTTGGTAATTCCTAACAACATACAGCTCATTCAGCTAATGCTATTTCAAGACAAATATTTCAGGAAAGCTCAATGATTGGCATGGCATGGATTAGAAATGTGGACCCCTCAAAATGCTATGGACGAAAGATTGGCTCAAGCTCTAAAGCTCAAGACTCTACACTTTACTTTTAGTGATCCAAGATCACATTGAGTCCATAGGAAAAGCCAATACTATTAAAAGGGGATGAGGTGTTGCTTAATGGGTTACTTGCTCAAAATGCTTAGTGATATGCTCCAAATACCCTCAACCACTTTCTCATATCCACATATGTCCCAAACCAAAAGTCAAACTCGGCCCCACCGAAACATTCTATCCGGCGCCACCGAGTTCAGTTGACATAGCCACTGCCACAAAACCCTAGTCATTTCGGTCTCACCGATAGGGATCTCGGTCTCACCGAGATGGGATTGCAAACTCTCTATTTCCATTCGTAACATTTCGGTCCAACCGAGATGAGCGATCAGCCCCACCGAGTTCGCAATGCAAACTCTCTGTTTCCCCTTCGTAACGTTTTGGTCTCACCGAGATCAGCGAATCGGTCCCACTGAGTTTTCCTGACCAACTCTCTGGTTAGCTTATTACCAAAATCGGTCCCACCGAGTTTGTGTAATCGGTCTCACCGAGATTACGTTATGCCCCAACCCTAGTGAAATTGGTCCTACCGAGTTGACATGTCGGTCCCACCGAAAAGCCTAACATTCACATTTTGAACTAAATCGGTCTGACCGAGTTTCATTATTCGGTCCCACCGAGTTTGGTGATTTGTGTCTAACGGTTAGATTTTGTGTGGAGGCTATATATACCCCTCCACCCACTCTTCATTCGTGGAGAGAGCCATCAGAACATGCCTACACTTCCGACATACATTTTCTGAGAGAGAACCACCTACTCATGTGTTGAGGTCAAGATATTCCATTCCAACCATATGAATCTTGATCTCTAGCCTTCTCCAAGTTGCTTTCCACTCAAATCATCTTTCCACCAAATCCAAATCTGTGAGAGAGAGTTGAGTGTTGGGGAGACTATCATTTGAAGCACAAGAGCAAGGAGTTCATCATCAACACACCATCTATTACCTTTTGGAGAGTGGTGTCTCCTAGATTGGTTAGGTGTCACTTGGGAGCCTCCGTCAAGATTGTGGAGTTGAACCAAGGAGATTGTACGGGCAAGGAGATCGCCTACTTCATGAAGATCTACCCTAGTGAGGCAAGTCCTTCATGGGCGATGGCCATGGTGGGATAGACAAGGTTGCTTCTTCGTGGACCCTTCATGGGTGGATCCCTCCGTGGACTCGCGCAACCGTTACCCTTCGCGGGTTGAAGTCTCCATCAACGTGGATATATGATAGCACCACCTATCGGAACAACGCCAAAAATCTCCGTGTCTGCATTCCGTTTGCTCCCTCCAAACTCCTCCCTTTACCTTCATGTGCAATGTTTTACATTCCGCTGCTATACTCTTAGACTTGCATGTGTAGGTTGTTTGCTTGACTAGTGCTAAGTTGCTAAAATCTACCAAGACTTAAAATTGGGAAAAGGCTAGATTTTTATTTGGTCAAGTAGTTTAATCACCCCCCCTCTAGACATACTTTCGATCCTACAAGTGGTATCAGAGCTAAGGTCTCCATTTGCCTTGATTTCCATAGCTTTTGGTGATCATAGCCTTGGTTTCACAACCTAGGAGAGTATGGCATATAGCAAGGGAAATTACCACCGTAGAGGTCCTTACTTTGATGGTACTAATTTTGCTAGTTGGAAGCACAAGATGAAAATGCATATTCATGGACATAACCCCGCTGTTTGGGCTATTGTGTGTATTGGCTTGCAAGGTGAATTCTTTGATGGGAGAGAACCGAACCGTGAAGCTACCCGGAAGAGTTGAAGATGCTGCAATACAATGCTCAAGCTTGTGATATTCTCTTCAACGGATTGTGCCCCAAAGAATTCAACAAAATCAGTCGTCTTGAGAATGCAGAGGAAATTTGGGATACTTTGATTGATATGCACGAAGGTACCGACTCCGTCAAGGAATCCAAATTGGATGTGCTTCAAAGTCAACTTGACAAGTTCAAAATGAAGGATGGTGAAGGTGTCGCTGAAATGTACTCTAGGCTTGCTCTCATCACAAATGAGATTGCCGGCTTGGGGAGTGAAGAGATGACCGATAGATTCATCATCAAGAAGATCCTAAGAGCCTTGGATGGAAAATATGATACCGTGTGCACATTGATCCAAATGATGCCCAATTACAAAGATCTCAAGCCAACGGAAGTCATTGGAAGAATTGTTGCTCATGAGATGTCACTTAAGGATAAGGAAGAGCTCCACAACAAGTCAAGTGGTGCTTACAAAGCCTCATGTGATGCTCCCACATCATCAAGTGAGAAACAAACCTTCAATGAAGAATTGAGCTTAATGGTGAAGAACTTTAACAAGTTCTACAAGAGTAGAAGCAAGGAAAGAAGTTCCAAGTCAAGGTCCTACAATGACAAAAGATCTTCTAGCCGTGAGCGAAATTGCTACAATTGTGGAAGACCCGGACACTACTCCAATGAGTGTACGGCTCCCTACAAAAGAAGAGAAGATTCTCCTAAAAGAAGAAGTAGAAGAGAAGAATCACCACCAAGAGAGAGAAGGAGTAGAGATGATCGTTATGAACGTAGATCCTCTCGGAGAAGCAAGGATTTGGAAAGGAAGGACAAATCATCAAAGAGCTACACAAAACGAAGACATCAAGCTCATGTTGGTGAATGGGTATCCGGCTCCGACTCCGACCATCACTCCGAAAGAAGTTATCACTCCGACTCCGAATATACTCAAGATGAAGGTGTTGCCGGTCTAGCACTTGTGTCAACCAACTCCTACGACATATTTGACTCACCAAACGAAGGAATTGGAAGATGCTTCATGGCTAAAGGCCCAAAGGTATCACACCCCGAGTATGTTGATTTTAATAGTGATGAAGATGATTTGCTAGGAGATGATGATGATTTACTTGTTGACAACTCTAGTTATGAAAACTATGATGAACTTGCTGTTAATCATGCTAATCAAGATAAAACGAATAACGATGATAAGATTGAGATTGAGCGTCTAACTAAAGAACTAAACACTCTTAAGTTAGGTCATGAAACTACCTTGGAAGATCATCGAAAACTTTTAAAGACTCATGAGAAGCTACACTTTGAAAAGCTCAATCTTGAGCAAGAGCATGAGTTCTTAAATCCAATCAATGATGATCTTCGCAAGAAAAGTTCTTCTTACATTGCCAAGCGTTTACTCTTGTCTACTTACATGCCACAAGTAAAATCTAGCAACAAGAGTAAGAAAGATTCTTCATCTAGTAGTAACAATAATCATGCTAAATCCAATATTGTTGCTTCTAGTAGTTCTCTTGATTCCACTAATGATTCTCTTAGCCAAGTTACACTTGAGCAAGAAAATAGCTTATTGAAGGGAATTATAGAGAAAGGTGTTTACAAGAGCCTTGCCGGAAGTAAGGAATTTGAGGAAATTGTACGCAAGCAAGGAAGACACCGGAAGAATCAAGGTGTTGGTTTTGAACGAAAGTTCAATGCCAATGGAGTTGAGTGGGAAGAAGATCAATAACCCAAGACGAAGTTTGTTCCTCAACAAGAGAAGTATGATCCTACTTCCTTCCAAGGAACACAAGCTCAAGATGGTCTTCCACCACAAGACCACAAGCAAAAAAGGCAAGGACAAGCTTCAAGAGGAGATTGATGCATTTGAAGAAGCTCCCAAGGCCTTGGTCAAGTGGGTTCCCAAGACTACATCAAGTTCCACTTCATCAAGTACGACTAAAACTCCAAGGATTCCCATCAAGATGGTGTGGATCTTGAAGAAGAAGAACTAGAGAGTTCTTGAGGGTGACTCGGCCAACATACTTCACTCATATCTTTTGGCAAGGACATGTGCAAACAACTTGCACATCTTGCACTAGTTCAAGGAGTCACAAACCCTCTTGTTGGTAAGACAAGGGACAAGGTAACCTAATGCTTTCATGGAAATCATCTTATGTGAAAATCATTCTATGTCTATGGATATCCTTGTTTGTTCCTTGTCGGGACTAACCCGTGTAGGTATTGAAAGTGCAACTCACTCCAATGGATTGCTCCGAATGATCTACATCAACATTGAGCATCCACATCTTCAACACCTACATGAAGTCATCATCGACAAAACCCAAGGTTAGTTCATCCCTCTTAGGGGGGATATCACATCTAGGGGGAGCTTTACTCTAACCTATTGAGCTAAAGCAACTCTAATGATGTGAACACAACAATGCTTTATGTAAAAGTGGTAACCCCACTTGTCCTTAAACGATGAGTATGACCTATGATCAAATGTTCTCATTTGACTCCTAAGTCAATATACTCATATATAGATGACCTAGTCATCGCCAAATTGCTTGATAGATGCTAGAATGTTTGTGCATGCTTTGTCACATATTACATTTGCCATTTAATTGTGTGAGCATGTTGATTGCATATTTTACTCATTCAAGGACATCCATTTGTTGCTTTGGTTGTTTGGCTTTTCTCTTTTGCCGGATGGATGGACAAGAATGCCTAAGAACTCCCTCTGGCTATCTATGCTTTTCTCGTCTCAAACTCTATTCATGCTACATCACAAAGTTTGATCAAGTCAGATTCGAACCACTTTGATTCAGGAGCACTCGGAGTCCCCGATTCGTCATAGACTTAAACTTCCAAAACCTCTTTGTGCATTTCGGTATGACCGAGTCATCCACTTCAGTCACACCGAGGTCACTAAGTTGATCTAGGTTTTCCATCTCGGTGCAAACGATTTGAACTTTTCAGTCACACCGAGTTGCAGTAACCGCTTGCGATTCTGCATCTCGGTGCCACCGAGTTGTTCCGCTCGGTCACACCGACATGGCCGGGATATATAAACCAACGGGTGAGATTTTGGAAAGTTCTTCAAACTCCTCAGCCCGCGCGTGTGTCCTGCTATGCCTCCTCGGGTCTCCAGATCGTCTCCTCGCCGCCAGCGACCTCCCGCCGCTTGTTTTCATCGCCGTCAATGGATTTCTGCTCCGTCGTTGCCGCCGTAGCAAACTCCCGCCGAACTAGGGTATGGGTTCGACTCTGTGTGCTAATTCCGTAACTCTGATTCATAGCACATTGCTTTGCCATGATCTTTACCACGTATGCAAACAGTCTATCCACTGAAAACATCCCTTAGTTTAGATTTGATTTGAAAATTTAGGGTTAGGTCTCCGCCGAACTCATCCCGGACCGACCGGGTTGTAGAAATCTGTCTCACCGATTTGTTTCAGGCCATTGCACATGCGTTTTCAGTCTAACCGCAAATTGCAAATCGGTGCGATCGAGTTCGACTCTCTGTGAAACCCTAGCAATCTCGGTGCCACCGAACTATGACTCAATCTGACCGAGTTCACTAGTTTAGGTTCCAAAATTGCTTCGGTATCACCGAGTTTAACAAATCGATATCTCCTAAATGCTTTCTGTGGAGAACTAAAACTAAGTTTTTAAAGTCATCTGTTTTGCAAAAACTCTGCACTTTGTGATGCTCATCCACTCTACCTCATCTACATCTATTTCACAGGGTTTGCTATCAGTGTGTTTGCCAAGATGTCTAACCAGAGTGACGGTCAGAACAGATCTGAAGAACAAGTGCAATTGAGTGAGGGTTCAGATCCCTCAAGAGGGTAGCAGGAGCACACCTAGTAATTTTCCCAAGGCAGCCACTAGAGCAAGGAAAAAGAGAACCTCATACTCTGAGGATGAGGACTATGTGGCTGTTGAGGATGAGGCCACCTCAAAGAAGAAAGTGCTGAAGAAAGAATATGGCACAGCTGCTGCAACAAAGCCAGACTTGAATAAGAAGGCACCTGCCAGAAGACTCCCAATGTCTAAGGCCAGGGCATCCACTCAGGAACCCTCCAAGTCAATTGGAGGAGAAGATGCTGCTGAGGAAAAGAAAAAGAAGGAGAGAAAAAGAGGAAGATGGTGCAAGAAGGTAGACCCCATGGCGGAATTTGAGAAGCATTCTTCTGATGAAGATGATGAAGAAGAAGAGGATGCTGCACCAGCACCCAAAGCTCAGAAGCTTATAGGAGATGCTATTAAGCCAGGGGCTGCTCCATCAAAGCCCAAGTCTGCTCCCAAAGCTCAAGATCAGAAACCCCCAAAGCCCAAGAGGAACACCAGGAGCATTCCTGCAGAAGAGAAGAATAAGGCCCCAGTGCCTCAAGCTGAAGAAGAGGATGATGAGTCTCTTGTTTAGAGGAAAACTTAAACCCAAGATTCCAGACCACAATGTTGCTCATCCAGTGGCTAAGGACATGCACATCAGAAAAGATGTTGGACTAAGATTGTGGAGACAGTCTGATCCCTATGCTGTGAGGAGGAGGACTGCAGTTGATTACAGATTTCATACAAAAGAACAACAAGACTTCTATGAGACAATTTTGCTTGACAAGAAGCCAATTGTATGTGACATGAGATGGGTTGATTGGGAATACATCAAGGAGAAAGAAGACCACTTCCCAGGAGTATATGACAGCTTCAAAGCATGTGGAGTAGATAAGTTTGTTGGGCAGAAGCTCACAAAGTGGAATGATGAGCTAGTCATGCAGTTTTACTCCACTGCTCACTTCTATCCAGATGGGAAGATAGTATGGATGTCTGAAGGTACAAGGTACCAATCTACTATTGAAGAATGGGCCAAGCTGATAAATGCCCTAGAGGAACATGAAGATGACTTGGATGTGTATGCAAAGAAGAAGAAAGACCACAACTCAATGGCAAACATGTATAAAGAGATCCTAGATAAAGCTTTGGAGACACACAAGCTTGGATCTGTACATTACTTTTCTGGTCTGCCTACCATCAACACAATCCTAAGACACACATTGCTACCCAAGTCAGGAGATCACAAGATGATTAGAGGACATTCCATCAACCTGTTGCAATTCTTTGATGTCCCTCAAAAGTTAGGTCATGAGCCTGATTGTAGAGACAATCAAGAGGAAAGTTGCTGACCAAAAGAGAAGTTGTGGGTATGCTCCACATATTCAGGAGCTCATCAATGCTAAGATGGGCACAGGAACATACTTGTTGGACAAGGAGCATCTACCTCTCTATCCTGAATTTGAAGACAACAAGGTTGTAATGAATGAGGATGAACCATCATCAGCTCAAGCACACGAGAAGAGAGCAAAAGCTAAAGTAGATAAAGCTGCCAAGATGCCAAGTGTTGAGGAAGCATCTCAAGTTTTCCTGAAGAGCAAGCAAGATCAGCTTGCAGATCTGATCCAATCTACACTGAGGACTGAGAAGGGCTTGGCCACCCTGACTCAAAACCAGGAGAGTCTGGAGAGGATCATAGAGACAAAAATTTATGATCTTGATCTGAAGGTTACTGAGATACAAACAACAGTTAAGCAGCTCCAGGAGGAAGAGAAGAGAGGAAAGGGAAGGCAACGATTGATGCTTTTCAGCGAGTGCCTAGAGGTCAGAGGTCTACTGCAGTGCCAGTACCAGATACTAGAGCTACAACGTCAGCACCAGCAGCTACAGCTTCAGTGCCACCTCCAACAGCCACTCCACCAGCTCCAACTACATCAACAGATGCCTTCGTCCTTGGAGTTCTCTCTACACCACCTCCCGAAAACCAAGCCTGAGAGACGCATAGCACTATGCATTTTCGAACTTTTTGGTAACTAGTTGCCAAAGGGGGAGAAGTGTATAGATCACAGGCTTCGAGAGAGAGTGTTTTGCTTCTTTGTCTCTCTTGCTTTTGGTTGAACCTTTTTTGTGTGCTTGGTTGATACACTATGTCTTTGTCTGTGTGAGATACTTGTTTGATCATGTGATTGATCATATGCTACTTTAGTGCTTGCTTGATGATATTATCTCTTATATTCCATATATGATCATTTCACTTTGTTTGGTGATGAGTGCATGCTTTTAATTTTCATCATTCTGAGCACTCCACCAAGATGTATGTGACATGGAAGAGTGACCCATGATCCTAATCGATTGTGCATTTGCATTGAAAAGCAAATTTTAAATAATGCACAAATTTAGGGGGAGCTCTTGCTTATCACATACTTCTCAAAGCGACGATGTACTTCAATCTTATGATCATTTGTCGAAGCTTTGATCTATATGTTGTCATCAATTCCAAAAAGGGGGAGGTTCAAATTGCAACTATCCCTGGGTGTTTTTGGTAATTCCTAACAACATATAGCTCATTGAGCTAATGCTATTTCAAGATAAATATTTCAGGAAAGCTCAATGATTGGCATGACATGGATTAGAAATGTGGACCCCTCAAAATGCTAATGGCAAAAGATTGGCTCAAGCTCTAAAGCTCAAGACTCTACACTTTACTTTTAGTGATCCATGATCACATTGAGTCCATCGGAACAGCCAATACTATTAAAAGGGGATGAGGTGTTGCTTAATGGGTTACTTACTCAAAGATGCTTAGTGATATGCTCCAAATACCCTCAACCACTTTCTCATATCCACATATGTCCCAAACCAAAAGTCAAACTCGACCCCACCGAAACATTCTATCCGGCGCCACCGAGTTCAGTTGACATAGCCACTGCCACAAAACCCTAGTCATTTCGGTCTCACCGATAGGGATCTCGGTCTCACCGAGATGGGATTGCAAACTCTCTGTTTCCCTTCGTAACATTTCGGTCCAACCGAGATGAGCGATCAGCCCCACCGAGTTCGCAATGCAAACTCTCTGTTTCCCCTTCGTAACGTTTCGGTCTCACCAAGATGAGCGAATCGGTCCCACCGAGTTTGCCTAACCAACTCTCTGGTTAGCTTATTACCAAAATCGGTCCCACCGAGTTTGTGTAATCGGTCTCACCGAGATTACGTTATGCCCCAACCCTAGTGAAATTGGTCCTACCGAGTTGACATGTCGGTCCCACCGAAAAGCCTAACATTCACATTTTGAACTAAATCGGTCTGACCGAGTTTCATTATTCGGTCCCACCGAGTTTGGTGATTTGTGTGTAACGGTTAGATTTTGTGTGGAGGCTATATATACCCCTCCACCCACTCTTCATTCGTGGAGAGAGCCATCAGAACATGCCTACACTTCCAACATACATTTTCTAAGAGAGAACCACCTACTCATGTGTTGAGGTCAAGATATTCCATTCCAACCATATGAATCTTGATCTCTAGCCTTCTCCAAGTTGCTTTCCACTCAAATCATCTTTCCACCAAATCCAAATCTGTGAGAGAGAGTTGAGTGTTGGGGAGACTATCATTTGAAGCACAAGAGCAAGGAGTTCATCATCAACACACCATCTATTACCTTTTGGAGAGTGGTGTCTCCTAGATTGGTGGAGTTGAACCAAGGAGTTTGTACGGGCAAGGAGATCGCCTACTTCGTGAAGATCTACCCTAGTGAGGCAAGTCCTTCGTGGGCGATGGCCATGGTGGGATAGACAAGGTTACTTCTTCGTGCACCCTTCGTGGGTGGAGCCCTTCGTCGACTCGCGGAACCGTTACCCTTCGTGGGTTGAAGTCTCCATCAACGTGGATGTACGATAGCACCACCTATCGGAACCACGCCAAAAATCTCCGTGTCTACATTGCGTTTGCTCCCTCCAAACTCCTCCCTTTACCTTCATGTGCAATGTTTTACATTCCGCTGCTATACTCTTAGACTTGCATGTGTAGGTTGTTTGCTTGACTAGTGCTAAGTTGCTAAAATCTGCCAGGACTTAAAATTGGGAAAAGGATAGATTTTTATTTGGTCAAGTAGTCTAATCACCCCCTCTAGACATACTTTCGATCCTATACTTCTCCTCAGGTATTTGCAGCTTTGTCCAATCATTTATAAAATCCACCAAAGCTTTAGACTTGATGGCTGTTCTGCGCACATACTTCAGATGATGTGGCCCAAGCTCAATTGCCCACTTAGCAACCCGGCCTGTAGCCTCTCTGTTTTGAATTATGTCACCAAGTGGAGCAAAACTGACCACCGTGATTGCATGTCCAAGGAAATAATGCTTCAGTTTATGGCTGGCCTTGAACACCCCAAACACCAGCTTCGGCCAATGTGGGTATCATTGCTTGGACTCCGTGAGAACTTCACTCACATAATAAGCTAGCCACTGGACTGGATACTCTTTACCTGCCTCCTAGCGCTCTACAACAACTGCCACACTAACGGCTTTATTATTAGTTGCCACGTACAGGAGCAAAGGCTCTTTGTCAATGGGAGCAGCCAGGATTGTTGGCTCAGTCAACTGCTTCTTAAGCGCCTCAAACGCCTCATTAGCTGCATCGCTCCAGACGAAGTGACCAGTCTTCTTCATCATTTAATACTGGGGAATTGCCTTCTCCCCAAGGCGGCTTATGAACCGGCTCAGGGCTGCAATATGACCTGCCAGGCGCTGAACGTCGTTGATACATGTTTGCTTAGAATGAGAGGTAATAGCCTCAATCTTCTCTGGATTAGCTTCGATGCCCCGCTCTGAGACCATAAAGCCTAGCAATTTGCCTGTTGGCACGCCAAAAACACACTTGGCCAGGTTAAGCATCATCTTGTACACCTTGAGATTATCAAAGGTCTCCTTCAGATCATCAACAAAGGTTTCTTTCTTCCTTGACTTAACCACAATGTCATCCACATAAGCATGAACGTTCCGACCAATCTGCTTATGAAAGCAATTCTGAACACAACGTTGGTAAGTCGCCGGAGCACTCTTGAGCCCAAAAGGCATAGACACATAATAGAAAGCTCCAAAGGGGGTGATGAAAGCTGTCTTTTCCTGATCTTCCACTGCCATCTTGATCTGATGATAACCAGAATAAGCGTCCAGAAAACATAAACTCTCACAACCCGCTGTGGCATCCACAATCTGGTCAGTACGGGGGAGAACAAAAGGATCGTTTCGACAAGCTTTGTTCAGATCTGTGTAATCCACACACATACGGCAAGTGCCGTTTTTCTTGAGCACTAGCACAGGATTAGCCAACCATTGAGGGTGAAAAACATCCATAATGAACCCGGCCGCTGGGAGCCGAACCACTTCTTCTGCAATAGCCTTACGCCTCTGCTCATCAAAACGATGGAGGAACTGTCGAACAACCTTCATCTTAGGATCCACATTAAGACGGTGCTCAGCGAACTCTCTCGGTAAACCCGGCATGTCAGAAGGTTTCCATGCAAAGATGTCCCGATTCTCAATGTCCTGATTCTCACGGATGAATTCGATGAGCGCGCTTTCCTATTTAGAATCCATCCTTGTCCCAATGGTGAACTGCTGAGAAGAATCATGCTACTTCTTGAGCTTGCGTTGGTTTTTCCCTTGAAGAGGAAAGGGTGATGCAGCAAAGTAGAGATAAGTATTTCCCTCAGTTAGGAACCAAGGTATCAATCCAGTAGGAGAAACATGCAAGTCCCCAATATATGCACCTACACAAACAATCAAACACTTGCACCCAACGCGATAAAGGGGTTGTCAATTCCTTCACGGTCACTTGAAAAGGTGAGATCTGATAGAGATAGATATAAAAGATTACTAAAACATAAAACAAAATAAAAGTAAATAAATTGCAGCAAGATATTTTTGGTATTTTTGGTTTATACATCTGAAAATATAAGATGGAAGATAGACCTGGGGGCCATAGGTTTCACTAGAGGCTTCTCTCTTGAAGGCAAATAATATGGTGGGTGAACAAATTACTGTCGAGCAATTGATAGAAAAGCGCAAAGTTATGACGATATCCAAGGCAATGATTATGCATATAGGCATCATGTCCCTGTCAAGTAGACCGAAACGATTCTGCATCTACTACTATTACTCCACACATCGACCGCTATCGAGCATGCATCTATAGTATTAAGTTCATAAGAACGGAGGAACGCCTTAAGTAAGATGACATGATGTAGAGGGATAAACTCAAGAAATATGATGAAAACCCCATCTTTTTACCCTTGATGGCAACAATACAAATACGTGCCTCGCTACCCCTACTTTGTCACTGGGTGAGGACACCGCAAGATTGAACCCAAAACTAAGCACCTCTCCCATTGCAAGAAAAACCAATCTAGTTGGCCAAACCAAATCGATATTTCAAAGAGAAATACAAATATATCAAATCATGCATATAAGAATTCATAGAAGATTCAAATAATACTCATAGATAATCTAATCATAAATCCACAATTCACCGGATCTCGACAAACACATCGCAAAAGAAGATTACATCAGATAGATCTCCAAGAACATCAAGGAGAACATGGTATTGAGGATCAAAGAGAGAGAAGAAGCCATCTAGCTACTTGCTATGGACTCGTAGGTCTGTGGTAAACTACTCACGCTTCGTTGGAAGGGAAATAGAGTTGATGTAGAAGCCCTCCATGATCGAATCCCCCTCCGGAAGGGTGCCGGAAAAGGTCCCAAGATGAGATCTCATGGGTACAGAAGGTTATGGCGACGGAAAAGTATTTTGGTGGACGCTTCTGCTGATATTGGAATATTTGTGAATTTATCGAGCTGGGAGGGAGGTCGGCGGACTCCCAAGGGGCCCACAAGCCAGGGGCGCCCCCCAGGGCACGCCCTGAGGGTTGTGGTGCCCTCGGTACTCTTCTGACTTCATCTCCAAGTTCCATGGGTGTCTTCTGGTCCAAGAAAACTCATCGCGAAAGTTTATTCCGTTTGGACTCCGTTTGGTATTCCTTTTCTGTAAAACTCAAAACCAAGGAAAAAACAGAAACTGGCACTGGGCTCTGGGTTAATAAGTTAGTCCCAAAAATAATATAAAATAGCATATTAATGCATATAAAACATCCAAAACAGATAATATAATAGCATGGAACAATCAAAAGTTGTAGATACGTTGGAGACGTATCAAATCACCAGGGACAAAATCAACTTGTTATGTGTCCTTTGCTGACTTAAATTTGAGCAAAGGGTCCTTCTAAGTGGTTGGCTTCTTCAGAGGGGTCATATCAGCTAGATCAACATTATCTTTATAATACTTAAGTTCCTCTGTAGTATAGGTCGACTCTGCATAGGCTGCATCTCCTTCCTGTCACTCCAGGGCAAGTTTGCGATTCCCATGAACTGTGATTGCCCCCTCTGGTCCTGGCATCTTGAGTTGTAGATAGATATAACAAGGGCGAGCCATGAACTTGGCATAAGCCGGTCGTCCAAACAGGGCATGATATGGGCTCTTGATCTTGACCACTTCAAACCACAGCGTCTCTGCTCGATAATTGTACTCATCACCAAAAGCCACTTCCAGTGATATCTTTCCAACAGGGTAAGCCGACTTGACAGGCACTACTCCATGGAATACCGTGAAGGATGGCTTGAGGTCCTTGTCAATCAGACTCATCCTACGAAAAGTATCAGAATACTAGATGTTGATGCTGCTGCCACCATCCATAAGCACCTTTGTGAATTTATAACCGCCCACTTGAGGAGCTACCCCCAAGGCAAGATGACCCGGATCATCAACCCGGGGCAGGTGGTCTGCCCGGCTCCACATGATCGTCTGCTCTGACTACCTTAGAAACTGGGGTACAGTTGGCTCACCGTGTTGACTGCACGCTTATGGACCATCCGGGGTACAGTTGGCTCATCGTAGTGAACACATGATGCTGGCCACTATTAAGATACTTTGGATTACTCTGATACCCTGAATGATTGTTGTTCTACTGATTACCTTGACCCAGCTACTAATTATGACCACCATGGTTGCCTTGACTCAGATAAACAACACCTAAACTGCCACCGCCAAAACCGGAGGCGGGGCCTGACCCGCGGGCGGCCCATTTCCATTGTCGTGATGTTGATGAATGTAAGATTTTTAAACTCTCGCATGATATAACAATCCTTCCAGGTGTGACGAGATGGCTTATTGGGATAACTGTGCTTTGAACAAGGGCCATTAAGTATCTCCTCAAGATTCTGGGACCTCCCTTCTTTGAAGGGCGACTTGCCATAACCATTAGGATGTTTATTCTTTGACTCGGCATTGGTGTTAGCCACAAAGTCTGACCCACCATTAGGGTACTTATGCTTCCCCCCATTGCCTTGGCCGTTATGGCTACTATTATGGCCTGTGGTGTTCTACTGCTGGCCTTTACCACTGCTGTTTTTCTTGCTCTTGCCGGATTTATCATCATCAGAACATGGATCCTCTGTACCATCAGAGTCAGAATATCTAGTCAGTACATCCATGAGCTTACCCATATTCGTGCAATGGTGTTTAAGCCGCCCAAGCTTCTGCACCAAAGGTTGAAAATGACAATTATTCTCCAAAAGCAGTATGACCCGAGCCGCCCGAATGTTGTCTGAAGAATGAATGATGGCCGCAACCCAGGGGACCCAATGATGGGCCGACTCTTCTTCGCATTGTACGCAGTGCTACAAATCCAGAATTGTCATTGGCTTCTTGCACGTGCCTTGAAAATTCTGGATAAAATATTGCTTTAGCTCCGTCCAGGTATTCATGGAGTTGGGGGCAGACTCTTCAACCATGTGCGAGCCGGCCCCTCCAACATCATAGTAAAATACTTGGCGCAGACTGCATCACTGACGTCCGACATATCCATGGCTAGCTCATAACTTCCAATCCAAGCCTCCGGAGGGACGTCCGTCATGTAATTAGGCACCTTACGAGGGCCTTTGAAATCCTTGGGTAAGCACTCGTTTCTTAAAGCCGGCACCAAGCACGGGACTCCAAGGGTTCGAGCACTTGACCCGGCACCTACCGAGACTGAAGGAATCATCGGTGGTTGTTGATAAGCCCCCTAGTTTGCCGCCTCTACTCCTCGACGAGCTCTTACATTGTTCACAATCACTTAAGCATATGTCCTCGGATTAAGGGGCGGATTAACCTAGGGCGGGTTGCGGCATTGCTCACTGCTGGAGACCGCGGGCGACTCAACGTGTCGGCTGTAACTACGGCTCGAGAGGGGTGTTGAGTGCACACGATCATGACTGTATGAGTATTTTTCCTGTTGTGCGATCGTCGTTTGAAGAAGCTCAATGGTGTTCCATGCTTCCACTGCAATGGGCGAATCACTAGCGATAGGGAGCGCGTTGAGACGGGTAGCCACTGCTACCATATTATCCACTGGGTTAGAAAAGTGACCCGACGGTGTTGAGAAACACTGAGGCGGGGTCTGGCCCCTGCTGGCCGGCTCTTGCTGATGAAGCCGAGCCGCTGCCATATTCTCGGGCGCCTCTGCGGTTGGGGGTATAACCGGTGCTCCTGGAGTACTTGGTCGTGCCCCTGGTGTGTTGAACAAATTCATTTGCTCATAATTTAAGGGCAAACGGGTCTGGTACCTCCATCGAAGGACTGCATTGGAAGCGTTTTGATCCAGACTTAAGCGCTAGGCCTATGCCTTCAGGCGCTCTGACTCAGCATTATTCTGAGCCTGTACCATTGCCAGCCGAGTGTTTTCAGCGTTAATATCTTCCTGGGCCTTGGTCGTCTGTTCCCAAAGCTTCGTGATCTCTGCGTTACGCCCCGCTTGGTTTTCCTCCATGACCTCCGTCCCCATTATGGTTGTCAAAGTATCCATCAACTCAGATAAAACTTGAGCCAGAGGCCTGGCCGACCCGGATCCAGAGGGGCCAATTGTTGCTCTCGCTCCCGCCGTCATGCTGTTAAGAGCCGGCGCCGTGCCTGCTATGAAGATGGCAGCTCGGCTCGGTGACTTGTAGGGGTCTGGAATACTGTTGCCATCGGAACAGCCCCCAAGCCCGTCGTATTGAAGCTGGCAGATTAACTCCATCTCCCTGGTCCAGGACTCATCGCCTGAGTAGATGAGAGTCTCTCCTCCAGATGCGGAATCTTCCTCAAGTTCCACACCGTGCGTGAAGCCCATGAAAGCGTGCTTTCATCCGGCTTGGACCCGGGCGGGTTGCGTGCGCCGAGCCGGCTCGACGATGTCGGTGAAGATGCCCGGCTCAGGTTCAGATTCGCCGATCTTGTTGATGAAGACGTGGATTCCGCTGAAGGGGACCCGGCACCCGTAGTCGATTGAGTCGGCCTCAGGGCCCCAGCCAGCGTCTTCGATGTATAGCTTGCCGCGACAACTCTTGGTCATCCTGCCAACAACGTATCCCTCGATCCTTGCGAAAGAGCCCTTCAAGAAATTGAAACCACCGTGCGCTGGCCCCACGGTGGCGCAACCTGTCATGGTTTTGTCATGACAGATGTCCTAGTGTGAGGACTTTGTCGTGAGGCCATCGCAACTAGGTGATTAGCTTGTCGGGGTTGAGCGGGACGAGAGACACGATTTACCCAGGTTCGGCCCCTCACGGTGGAGGTAAAAGCCTACTCCTGCTTTTTTGCTTATTGCTTGAGTATAAATTACAAGGGAGCGGATTCGCTTGACCTAGCTCTCGATTGATTGCAACTTTCCCTATTCTATGCCGGGGACCCGCCCTTATATATAGGTCAAGGCCGCCGGCTTACAAAAGTCCGGGTTGGTTCATGATCCGTGACTGATCCTAACTCTAAGTCGCCTTGCCTTCTATGACAAGTCACCATCGGGCGGCTTACACCTTCGGGCCGCATGCCATCTTCTGGACTTGGGCCTTAAGCCGGCCCATCTTGTGCGCCGCCCCTCTGGCCCTTCGTCTTGATTACTTGGTCCAGACTGAGGCCTAGCTTGGAGAGTCACCAACGGCCTAACCCGGCCTCTTCAGGGTGGGTTATACCACGGGGTTATATCCCCAAAAAATGATATTCATGCTCAAGATCAGAGGGGTATTAAATAGCATAATGGATCTGAACATATAATCTTCCAGCAAACAAACCATATAGTAATCAACTACATGATGTAATCAACACTACTAGTCACACACAGGTACCAATCTAAGGTTCCGGTACAAGGATTGAACACAAGAGATGAACTAGGGTTTGAGAGGAGATGGTGATGTTGAAGATGTTGATGGAGATTGGCCTCCCAAAGATGAGAGGGTTGTTGGTGATGACGATGGCTTCGATTTCCCCCTCCGGGAGGGAAGTTCCCCTGGCGGAATCGCTCCGCCAGAGGCAAAAGTGCTCCTGCCAAAGTTCCGCCTCGAGACGGCGGCGCTCCGCCCCAAAAGTCATCTCCTTATTTTTTTCTAGGTCAAAAGACCTTAAGTACCAGAAGATGAACACCGGAGGTGGGTTGGCCTGGCCACAACCCACCAGGGCACGCCTGGGGGGCTTGGCGCGCCCTGATGTCCTGTGGTCACTAGGTGACCCCCCCCCCCTCCGGTAGTTATTTGCTCCAGTATTTTTCATATATTCCAAAATAATTTCCCAAATTTTCAGCTTATTTGGAGATGTGCAGAATAGGTGTCTTGACGTAGCTTTTTCGGCTCCAGAATTCCAGCTGCCGGTATTCTCCCTCTTTGTGTAAACCTTGCATATTATGAGAGAAAAGGGTACTCCATAAAGCATTATTATGCATAAAAACATTCTAAATAACAGTAGGAAAACATGATGCAAAATGGACGTTGAGGGAGTCCTGGACTAAGGGGTCCTCGGGCGTCCGGCCTGTTATCCATGGGCCGGACTGATGGGCTGTGAAGACATGAAGACCGAAGACCATACTCGTGTGCGGATTGGACTCTCCTTGGCGTGGAAGGCAAGCTAGGTGACCAGCTATGAAGATTCCTTCTTATGTAACCGACTCCATGTAACCCTAGATCTCTCCGGTGTCTATATAAACCGGAGAGCATAGTCCGGATAGGGGAGATTCATTACCACATACACATAGGCTAAACTGGCCCGAACCTGGGTAAGCATCGTGTCCCCCGTCTCCTGTTACCATCGATCCTAGACGCACAGTTTGGGACCCCCTACCCGAGATCCGCCGGTTTTGACACCGACATTGGTGCTTTCATTGAGAGTTCCACTGTGTCATCGACAAAAGGTTCGATGGCCCCTTCAATCATCAATAACGACGCTGTCCAAGGAGGAACCTTCCCCCCGGGACAGATCTTTGTATTCGGCGGCTTCGTACTGCGGGCCAACTCACTTGGCCATCTGGAGCAGATCGACAGCAACGCCCCTGGCCATCAGGTCGGATTCGGAAGCTTGAACTACATCACGGATACCCATGGAGACTTGACCTCCGAAGGATTTGAGCCCACGGTGATAATTCCCCCTCACCCCGATGAATGTGACTTAAACCTATCATCGGATCACACCCAGGAGATGGTTCCCGTGGCCGCAACGGCCTTAGAGCCAAAGCAGATCGTGCCGTCCGAGGCCGTAGAGTCTGCGGCGTTGGAGCCGCACATGGACTCAATGCCCTGCAATATCCGCTTTAACGGAACTTTGGACTTGTCTCCGGCTATAAATTCTGGACTGTGTACGCCCGCGGACACCGAGCTAGATCGGTTATCGATCTTCGAGTTCGGCGCCGCTGACATTTTCCAGCACTCGCCTTTGGGTGACATGCTAAAAGCTTTAAAGAATTTGTCCTTGGAGAAGGACTTACAGCGAAACTATGTCCGGTTCGAGCTAGAGACGGATGATGAGGAATTTTGCTTCCCACCCAGCACCCACTTCATAGCCACCGTCGATGACTTAACCGACGTGCTTGACTATGGCTCCGAAGACATCGACGGTATGGACAACGATGCCGACAAGGAGCAAGGCCAAGACCCGCCATTCACTGGACGTTGGACGGCTACCTCTTCGTACGACGTGTACATGGTTGATACACCTAAAGGATCTGGCGACGACAAAGAAGAGACAGATGCGAATAAAACCCCCGATACGCATTCCAAGCACCGGCGGCCCAAACGCCGCTCTAAGCCCCGTCACTCAAAGGACGACAACACTGGCACCGGAGAAAATAGTACTCCGGGCGACGCCGAAAACAATGAAGACCCTACCAGGGCTACATCCGAACAGGAACATGGCAGCAGGGAAGACAACCCTGACGAACAGGCCATAGAAGACGACTCGGAGGATGATAGTTACCGTCCACCCTCCGAGGAGGATACAAACCTGGGCAACGAAGACATCATCGTGCCCGAGGATCCTCTCGAGCAGGAGCGCTTTAAGCTTCAGCTCATAGCCACGGCCAGGAACCTGAAAAAGAAACAGCAGCAGCTTCAAGCTGAACAAGACCTGCTCGTCGAAAGATGGACTGATGTCCTGGCAGCCAAGGAATACGGCCTCAAGCACCCAGCCAAGAGCTACCCGAAACGCAGACTGCTACCTCAATTCGATGAGGAGGCGCCGGAGCACATATCTCCCTCGCGTAATGCGGAACGACCACCACGTGGTCGAGACAGGGCGGCCGAACGGCCACCCCGCGGTCGGGATAAAGCGGCAACTCAGGCCGAACAGCAGCCTGCCCCACCGCCTCGTAAAAATAGAGACGGAAGAGTTCGGGGTCACACGTACGACCTCCGGCAGATCCTGGACGATAGAGCAGGACATACAAGATCGATCTACGGATCGCGAGGGCGTGCCTCAAGGCACGACGACGGCTACCTATTCAGACGTGATAAATCCAACCACGCCCGGGCCGAATACCGCAGATGGACTCCGTCAGAGCTACGCCATGACGCGGCCCGATATAGAGGCGCCGCACACCCTCTCTGCTTCACAGATGAAGTACTGGACACGAATTCCCCGAGGGGTTCAAGCGTGTCAACATTGAATCATACGACGGCACAACCAATCCCGCAGTATGGATCGAGGATTTCATTCTCCATATCCATATGGCTCGAGGAGATGACCTCCACGCCATTAAATACCTCCCACTAAATCTCAAAGGGCCAGCTCGGTACTGGCTTAACAGCCTGCCCGAAAATTCTATCGACAGCTGGGAAGACTTGGAGGAAGCCTTCCTGGACAACTTCCAGGGAACGTATGTCCGGCCACTAGACGCCGATGGCTTAAACTACATAGTTCAACAACCCGGAGAATCAGCCAGAAAATTCTGGACTAGGTTCCTAACTAAAAAGAACCAGATCGTTGACTATCCGGATGCCGAAGCCCTAGCGGCCTTCAAGCACAGCATCCGGGACGAATGGCTCGCCCGCCACCTCGGCCAAGAAAAGCCGAGGTCCATGGCATCCCTCACGACACTTATGACCCGCTTCTGCGCGGTAGAGGATAGTTGGCTGGCTCACAGTACAAACACAGCCAACGAAACAGGCCCCTCCGTGGCCAAAAGCAGCACCGGCACAACAGACACAAACGCCGAAGCAATGGCGATAACACCAATGACACTACAGTTCACGCCGGATTCAGTGGCTCCAAGTCCGGCCAGCGAAAGAAGCCCTATAAAAGGAACAGCGGAGGACCATCCAGCTTGGACCGCATACTCAATCGTCCTTGCCAGATACATGGCACCCTAGACAAACCGGCCAGCCACACTAACAGAGATTGCCGGGTATTCAAACAAGCTAGCAAGATAAACAGCGGAAACAAGGAAGGGGAATCACAGAGCGAGGACGATGACGAAGAGCCCCGGCAGCCGAACACCGGAGGGCAGAAGAAATTTCCCCCTCAAGTCAAAACGGTGAACATGATATACGCTACGCACATCCCCAAAAGGGAGCGTAAGCGAGCACTTAGGGACGTCTACGCGGTAAAGCCAGTCGCCCCAAAATTCAATCCGTGGTCATCATTCCCGATCACCTTCGATCGTCGAGATCACCCAACCAGTATCCGCCATGGCGGTTCAGCCGCACTAGTCCTTGACCCAATTATTGACGGGTTTCACCTAACACGAGTCTTGATGGATGGTGGTTGCAGCCTCAACCTGCTCTATCAAGACACAGTGCGGAAAATGGGTATTGACCCCTCACGAATCAAACCAACAAAGACTACCTTTAAAGGAGTTATACCAGGCGTAGAGGCCCGTTGTACGGGCTCAATCACGCTGGAGGTGGTCTTCGGTTCTCTGGACAACTTTCGAATCGAAGAGTTAATCTCCGATATCGTCCCCTTCCGCAGCGGCTATGACACGCTGCTCGGACGAACCGCGTTTGCCAGATTCAACGCAGTGCCACACTATGCTTATCTCAAGCTCAAGATGCCCGGTCCACGCGGCGTCATAACAGTCAATGGCAATACGGAACGCTCCCTCGGAACAGAGGAGCACACCGCCGCCCTAGCAGCAGAAGCACAGAACGGCCTTCTCAAGCAGCACCATAGTATGGCTGTCGAGCCCTTGGACATCATTAAGAGGTTCCGAACTACGCTGCAACAGGACGGCGCGGCTCGTCAAGAGCTCGACTAGCAATTCGGCCTCCGTCCCAATCTCAATGAGGTCGTGGCATTCGTACCACGCATACATAATTACGCACTCGAAACCCTACGGGTACTGACGGAGGCATACCCCGCTCGCAATCCACAGTACGGCTTGACCGTCCCTGGGATCCGCATGCTTTTACTTTTCCTTTTCTTACGGGTTTTCTTCTCTTTTCGAAGACTACACGGACAACCCGCCAGCAAAACACACCAAAGAGGTAGGGAGCTCTGGCTTACAAGGGAATACCCAGGTGGTCTCTACTAAACTATTGCCATAATTGCTTTTCATACTCGGATGTAGCTTGCCCTTGGGGGCGCGTGTTAAATAGACTTACTTGCTTATCACATTACTTGTACAAAGTACGCCTCGTCGTACTAGTTACATCGCAGTGGTGAATACACGGTAGCGTCGGCTTATTACTTCATTTTCCCATTTCCTCACCTCGGTATTAATTACTCGTTGCACACGTACATCATGGTACATATTACTACGGCAGGGGCTTCATTACACCCCGCATCACGGCAATAAAAGTCCGAACACTTTTACAGTATAGTTCGGCACCCCGAACTTATAGCATTATATGCATCGGCTCCGAATCATGTCTTTGGTCAATAGTTGAGTTGCCCGGCTCCTGTGCTTACTACCTTACGTTCCGCTACATCGGCTAGGGTAGTAAAGGGAGAACTACTGTGATTGTGTCCCGGTTCTTCCGGATGAGCACCTCAGTAGAGAAAGCCGAAAACTGACTGTCATGATGCGGCGAGAGCCGGACAGCTGTTCGAGAGGTTCCAAATCGTTGGAGATTTTTTCTGCTTCTTGCAAAGAATCGGTTCTTCCGATTAGGTGTGTATAACGCCCCTAATTCGGCCTTCCGAACACTAGGGGCTTCGCCAACTTTATTAATTGTCAAACTCCTATGGCTAAGTGAGGGCAGTAAAGGCCGCATAGTCCGATTGCCTTGTTCGTTGTGCTAAACACCTCCTTTAAGGACCAAAATGTGGAGTAAAGAGTGTTTAGATTTATCCCGAACACCCCCGTACTATCTACGTGGGGGCAGAAGCCGACGACTGGTCAACCCTCAGATTGAATAAACGGCCGCACAGGAGGTAAAATTTAAATCATAAACATTATACTACATAATATCATTGTTCCATATTACAGAACAAGGTAATACACATGTTCTCATGGGAATATAACATCCTTCGAACATTGCTCCGCCACAAGGCGTGACCCCTCCAGAAGACCGTCAAAATAGTGCTCGGGTCGACGATGCTCCTTGCCCTCCGGCGGTCCCTCGGTCATCAGCTTCTTGGCATCCAGCTTCGCCCAATGCGTCTTGACGCGGGCAAAGGCCATACGCGCACCTTCAATGCAGACCGACCGCTTCATGGCTTCGAGCCGCGGACAGGCACTCACAAGCCGCTGCACAAGTCCGAAGTAGCTGCTAGGTGTAGGATCGACAGGCCACAGTCGGACTATCAGGTCCTTCATTGCTAGCTCTGCCAACCTATGCAGCTCGAACAACTGCTTTAACTGGTCGCTGAAGGGTACCGGATGTTCGGATCCCAGATGTTGGGACCAGAATAGCTTCTCCGTAGACATCCCTTCCTCGGCTCTGTAATACTCGGCAGCATCCGATACACTGTGCGGCAGATCCGCAAACGCCCCTGGAAAATCCAAATTCAGGATAAGTACAAGGAACGTTTCTTCTATATACTTGCTATGCATGGTGAAAGACTTACCCGATGTAATCATCTTGGCCGCCTGAATTTCCTGGAGGGCGCTCTAGGCTCTGGCCCGTGCATCCTGTGCGCTCTGGCGGACCTTCGCCAGTTCGAACTCTTGCGCCTTACAACCGCGCTCCAGGGACTCAAATCTCTCTATCGCACCCTGGAGCTGTTGCTGCGCCTCGCCAACCCGGGCCTCGTGCTTCTCGCGCGAGGCGCGTTCCTTGGCCGCTTTGTCCTCGGCCTCGCTAGCGCCTTCTTAAGGGTTGCCACCTAGGTCGCAGCCCCTAATAAAGTTTATGACAATTTAGTCCATTCGGACTATTCATTTTCTATAAATATACCTACAGGTTACTGCATACCTTGGTTATCCTCCAGCTGCTTCTTCACGAGGCCGAGCTCCTCCTCGGCCCGGTCCAGTTTCTGCTTCAGTCCGGAGACCTCCGCTGAATGAGCAGTGGCTGCCTTAAGAGACACCTGCTTATTCACATAGACAACTCATGTTAGACTCCTGCGATATTTCTTTTCGATCCTCTGTTCGGCTTTTCTTCACGAACACCAAACAGAGCATCAGGGGCTACTGTCTATATTGTGATATTTTTTACAATCACTTACCTCAAAGCCCGTTAGAAGGCTAGTGCAGGCTTCGGTCAGTCTGCCTTTGACAAACTGAACCTTCTCTATCACCGTGTCCATAAGGACACGATGTTCATCCACAATAGAGGCGCCTCGTAGCGCCTCCAGCAGATTATCCGGCGCCTCTGGTTGGACAGAGGTCACCGGTGGAACAGGAACATTCCCTCTTTGAAGCGAATGCCGTTCGCTGGACCCTGGAGCCGTGTAGAACTCCGGAATGGTATCCGGCTGAGGCCCAAAGGGAATTCGGGCCCCGTCACCAGTTCCCATGGGGACTTTTTTCCCCACATGTCCGGCGGCCGAAAAATCATCCTGGGACGTCACCCCGATGATCGCCGGAATTTTCCCCCGGCCTGGGAAAGTCTTTTTGGACACCACCTCGTCATCACCCTTGGGTGAGACGGAATGAGCAGGTTGCAGAGATGTGCTAGCCCTCTCCTTCGAGCCTAGCGAATCCTCAGTCGAGGACTGCAGGGAGCCATCGCGTGCCGTACTGCAGTAACAAGGCTTACAATATGTCAATACTATAAAACAGGAAGGCCATACGTTTGCGTATTCTGGTACTTACGAAGCGGCCCGAGGCTTGGTCCGGCGAGGTCGTTTCGGACTGCTATCAATATCCCACATGGAGTTATCCGTTTGGGAGCCTTTAACCTTCTTGGGCGCTTTCGCCTCCGGATCTGGGGGAGCCGCCCTCTTCTTCCTCCCCACCTCAGGTGGGGAATTGTTTTCTTCTTCTTCCTCTTCGTCGTCGTCATCGGATGAGGAGGAAGTCTCGTCCTCGAACGACATATCCGGAGCGCCTTTTGGCAAGGGACTTTCTTGGCCCCTTTGGCCGCTTTCTTGGCCGTCTTCTCCGGCACGTCATACGGCGCAGGAAACAACATCTTCATCAGAAGTGGGAATTCTTCCTCCTCAGGAAGCGGGGCGGACAGCTAATCTGCTCCACCACCTTGATCCAGGCCTAGTAAAGTAGATGGAGGAGCTCAGTATCCAACCTCAAAATATGCTGGTGAAGGGTATACCACGAAAGCATTAAAAGACTTACCGAATTGTCCTGGCGCTTTGAGCTAAGCCCGCGATTTTTAGTCGTGGGCGGGGGCGTCTCGCCCGCCTTGAATAGCGCTTTCCAGATGCCTTCGTGCATTGTGCCGAAGATCCCTCGCAGCGTCTGGTGCTCGGCGGGGTCATACTCCCACAAATAGCAAGTACGGCGTTGACACGGAAGGATCCGGCGAATGAGCATGACCTGGATCACATTCACAAGCTTGATCTTCTTGGTTATCATGTTCTGGACGCATGTCTGGAGCCCAGTTATCTCATCCAGGGATCCCTAGGTCAGGCCCTTCTCTTGCCAGGAAGTGAGCCGCATCGGAACTCCGGATCGGAAGTCGGGGGCTGCTACCCAATCGGCGTCACGCGGCTCGGTGATGTAAAACCACCCCGACTGCCATCCCTTCACCGTTTCCGCGAAGGAGCCTTCGGGCCAGGCGACATTGGGCATCTTGCCCACCATGGCGCCTCTGCACTCTGCTTGTTGACCGCTCACCACCTTCGGTTTCACGTTGAAGGTCTTCAGCCATAGGCCAAAGTGAGGCGGGATGCGGAGAAAGTCCTCGCACACAATGATAAATGCTGAGATATTGAGTATAAAGTTGGGGGCCAGACCATGGAAGTCCAACCCATAGTAAAACATCAATCCACGGGCGAATGGATGAAGGGGGAATCCCAGCCCGTGGACAAAATGTGTGAGAAACACAACCCTCTCATGGGGCTCGGGGGTAGGGACGATTTTCCCTTTCGCAGGGAGTCGGTGAGCAATCTCCTTGGCTAAATAGCCGGCCTCCCGGAGCCCTGCGATGTCCTTCTTCTTGACGGAAGAGGCCATCCACTTGCCTCCAGCTCCGGATCCGGACATGATTGGAGTGCCTTCTCAAACGAGGAAAAACTAAAGCTTGAGCGCTGGAGCTCGAGGACGGAAGGACTGGAGATGAAGAAGGGTGTGGGAAAAGGGAGAGTGTCCTTATCCCCTTATAAAGGCCGCGAATGTCAAGCGCCTCCCCACTCTTCCTGAAAACTCGCCTATTCCCAAGGGCTGTGTAAACGGCACGGTTGAGTTACCCATGCCCACATTGATGAGAATCCCACAATAAGGGGACACGATCTCTGTTTCGACAAACCGTGCCAATAGCAACCGCGTCTCGAAACGTGGGATGGCAGATGAAAAACAGTTCGAAAATTATGACCGGATAGACGTGATGTCGTGTTGTAAAGAAGCTGTCAACAGATTAAATTCGTGCAAATATTATATTCTCTCTGCGGTTATACCAGGTCCGGATACAATCATCACATCCGAAGACTATCTTAGAGTTCGAAGAAAGGGGAACCCGCCTTGCAATGCCGAAGACAATCTGCACGCCGAACTCCTCGTCATCGAAGCCAGGTTCAGGAGCTACTGAGGGAGTCCTGGACTAAGGGGTCCTCGGGCGTCCGGCCTGTTATCCATGGGCCGGACTAATGGGTTGTGAAGACATGAAGACCGAAGACCATACTCGTGTCCGGATTGGACTCTCCTTTGCGTGGAAGGCAAGCTAGGCGACCAGCTATGAAGATTCCTTCTTATGTAACCGACTCCATGTAACCCTAGATCTCTCCGGTGTCTATATAAACCGGAGAGCATAGTCCGGATAGGGGAGATTCATTACCATATACACATAGGCTAGACTTCTAGGGTTTAGCCATTACGATCTCGTGGTAGATCAACTCTTGTAACACTCATATTCATCAAGATCAATCAAGCAGGAAGTAGGGTATTACCTCCATAGAGAGGGCCCGAACCTGGGTAAACATCGTGTCCCCCGTCTCCTGTTACCATCTATCCTAGACGCACAGTTCGGGACCCCCTACCTGAGATCCGCCGGTTTTGACACCGATAGACGTATCAACTCCCCCAAGCTTACAGCTCGCTTGTCCTTGAGCGAAAGCCAATATCAAAAATCATGTCCACATGTTTTGAGAGAGAGGTGTCGATAAAAACAAAATACGGACATAGTAGCATCATACTTATTATTATAACAGCAACAAACTTTATTGTTAAACTTTATCACGTAACTTTATCATAACATCATATAACTTCTCGTGAACAAGTAAGAATTCATCACAACATCGAAGTAAAAGCATAAGCTCTGTTGAAAATCAACAATCTATGTTCTCAGTCAACTTTGCAACTACAATTCATCGTATTTTCAGGAAGGGTCTCGTATCAGAGCCTTTTGGCAAGTCCACATACTCAACCATCATTTAATCTTCTATGATTGCTAATAGTCACTTTATACACATGAGCAAAAAGTTTCAACTGACCACATAGAAAGATAGGGGCTTATAATTTCGCCTCCCAACTCATTTACCGCAAGGGTGATGTCAACAATAATAACTCATGTTCACTCATATCCAACTGGGTATATGTGCCTAGATCTTTCTCCACCACATGATGCTTGCAAAAAGAGAAAATAGAAAGGAATAGGGAAGAATACTTTGATTCTTGAATGAAAAGTAAATACATAAAGTAAAAGATAGGCCCTTCGTAGAGGGAAGCAGAGGTTGTCGTCCGCTTTTTGGTTTGTATGCTCAATCTCTTAATGCAAAAGAATGTCACGTTATATTGCCCCTTATGATAGCAACCTTTATTATGCAGTCTGTCGCTTTTATTACTTTGCCATCACAAGTTCGTACGACGCTCAATTTTCTCTTACACTAAATGATCAAACACATTTAGAAGCAATTTTATTGCCTTTTTGCACTGATGAAAACTTACTCGAAGGATCTTGCTCAATCCATAGGTAGGTATGGTAGACTCTCAAAACATGAGTTTGGGTTTAAGGTTTTTGGATGCACAAGTAATATCTCTACTTAGTGCGGATTTTTGGCTAGCAAAGATATTGAGAAGGCACCACATGTTGAAGGATCTATGATGATATAACTTCTATGTGAATACGGACAAACATAAACCATTACGTTGTCTTCCTTGTCCAACGTCAACAATTTTGGCATATAATATTTAATGGGGGCTCACAATCATAAAAGATGTCCAAGATAGTGCATTTGCTTGTGAATATTCTCTTCCCTTATTAATTCTTTCATGAATTGCATCATTGACCAATGCTATGTTTGTCAATTTTCAACAAATTTTACCACTTGTACTTTTCCTTATGTGATGTTATTACTTATCATAAGATTAGCATATGATCTTTTTCATTATTTTCTTTATTTTGTTTGAAGCATAAAAGTAAAGAAGAAAAACTCAAACTAAACTTTATTATATAATTTTCACGCGATTACATAGATAGATAGACAGATCACGAAACTAACACTCGAAAATAGATCATGCTAAACTTTTATTCAACTAATTCATGAGATAACTAAAGATCAAACTAAAATAGGTAAAGGTAATAAAAATGATGGTGATACGATACCGGGGCATCTCCCCCAAGCTTGGTAAAAGCCAAGGGGAGTGCCCATACCCATGTACTCAAGTCTCCTTTGGTGGGGAAGATGAGGGTGGTGGTGATGAAGTAGTAGCGAGCTTATCCTCCGGCTTCGAGGGCAGTGGCTCACCATCATAAGAGGAAGCATGAGTCCCCTGAGTCCTGCAACTGGCAGCTAAACTCATACCTTTAAATCTTGCTTCATACTTGAAAACTTGATTTTGAAGATCATAGATTTGGCTTTGCAGAAAATTGATTTTCTCGTTGAAGGTGAAGACGATGTCCTTCATAGATCGGCCATCCACCTTGTGATCACGGGTAAATTCCGTAATCATGAGGTGACTGGCGCTGAGTCCATGCTCCACCATCCCTTGGCACTTGAAAATCACCTTCTCCACCGCCTCGAGCTTGGCCTCCACGGTTCCCGTCTTCTTGGGGCCTTGAACGTCCCGGATGTGGAGCACCCCCTCACGCATCTCAATGGCTTGAGGGTGCTTCATCACCTCTGACAAGTAGGGATTGATTACCTTTCAAAAAACATGTCCTTGTAGGAGCTTGGTGCGGCCATGGTGATCCAGATCTGTCAGGAAAACAACACGAAACAAGAATAGAAGGTTCTCCGTGATACAGTGGCCAATACGTCCGGGGGGTATATAAATATTTTTTATCTTGGGAAACAAGCAAATGGAAGGAAAACGAAGTCGAGAAGGTTCCCGAGGGGAGCACAACCCACCAGGGCGCGCCAGGAAGGGCAGGCGCGCCCTGGTGCATCGTGCCCACTTCGGTTGCCTTCCTGGTTGTTTCTTATTTTTCCTAATTATTCTAATGTTCCAAAGCTCACAGAAAAATATTTTTTGTGGATTTTTCGGAGTCCGTTTACTTACAGTATCACATACCTCCTCTTTTTAGGATTCTGGAGTGTTCTGGAATGTTTCTTTTATGTGTTTGTCCGGTGTCATGGTTTGGATAATATTGGGTTCAACATTAATAGGCATACCTGAGGTATAGTGCTAAATTCTTTGCCCGTTAACCACCTTTGGATGAGTGCCTTCGGCATTATTGATCTTACTGGCTCCAGAACGGTAAACCTCCTCAATAATATAAGGTCCTTCCCATTGGGAAAGAAGTTTTCCTACAAAGAATCTAAAACAAGAGTTGCACAAAAGAACATGTTCACCAACTTTGAATGCTCAATTTTGGATTCTTTTACCATGCCACCTTTTAACTTTTTCTTTCAATAGTTTGCCATTTTCATAAGCTTGGGTTCTCCATTCATCTAGTGAGATAATATCAAATTACCTCTTTTCACCGGCAAGTTTTAAGTCATAATTGAGTTATTTGATTGCCCAATATGCTTTATGTTCTAACTCAAGAGGCAAATGACAAGCCTTTCCATAAACCATTTTATATGGAGACATACCCATAGGATTTTTATAAGCTATTCTGTAGGCCCAAAGTGCATCATCTAATTTCTTAGACCAATTATTTCGGGGCCTATTGACAGATTTTTGTAATATTAATTTTATTTCTCTTTTTCTAAATTCGACTTGACCACCAGATTGAGGATGATAAGCTGAAGCAATCATATGGTTAACATCATATTTAGCAACCATTTTACGGAAAGCACCATGAATAAAGTGTGAACCACCATCAGTCATCAAATACCTAGGGACTCCAAACCTTGGGACAATAACTTCTTTAAGCATTTTAATGTTAGTGTTATGATCAGCACTACTAGTTGGAACAGCTTCTACCCACAGTAACATAATCAACAGCAACCAAAATATGTGTATACCCATTAGAGGAAGGAAAAGGTCCCATATAATAAAAAACCCAAACATCAAATGGTTCAACAACAAGTGAATAATTCATTGGAATTTCCTGACGCTTACCAATATTACCTATCCTTTGACATTCATCACAAGATAAAACAAACTTACGGGCATCCTTGAATAGAGTAGGCCAATAAAAACCAGACTGCAATACCTTGTGAGCAGTTCTATCTCCCGCATGATGTCCTCCATAAGCTTCGGAGTGACATTTCAATAGGATTTGTTGTTGTTCATGCTCAGGTACACAACGTCTAATAATACTGTCTACTCCTTCTTTATAAAGATGTGGGTCATCCCAAAAGTAATGTCTTAAATCATAGAAGAATTTGTTTTTCTTTTATTGGCATGTGAAACTAGGTGGTATAAATTTAGCAACAATATAATTAGCATAATCAGCATACCAAGGAGTATTATGAGAAACATTTATTGTAGCTAGTTGTTCATCAGGAAAGCTATCATCAATAGGTAGTGGGTCATCAAGAATATTTTCTAACCTAGACAAGTTATCAGCTACGGGGTTCTCAGATCCTTTCCTATCAATGATATGTAAATAAAATTCTTGTAGCAAGAGAACCCACCTAAAGAGTCTAGTTTTAGCATCTTTATTTTCTATAAGATATTCTATAGGAGCATGATCAGTGTGCACAATCACATTGGAATCAACAATGTAAGATCTGAATTTATCACAAGCAAACACAACTGCTAAAAATCCTTTCTCAGTAGTGGCATGATTTCTTTGGGCACTGTCTAGAGTTTTGCTAGCATAATGAATAACATTTAATTTCTTATCAACTCTTTGTCCTAGAATAGCACCAACAGCATAATCACTAGCATCACAGATAATTTTAAACGGATAGTTCAAATCAGGTGGTTGAACTATAGGTGCAGAACTTAAGGCTTTCTTAAGTGTTTCAAAGGCTTCTACACAATCATCATCAAAAACAAATGTAACATCCTTTTGTAAAAGATTTGCAAGAGGCCTCAAAAGTTTTGAGAAGTCTTTAATAAACCTCCTACAGAAAGCAGCATGACCAAGGAAACTGCGAATACCTTTAACGGCTTTAGGGAGGGAATTTTCTCAGTTGCATCAACTTTAGCTTTATCCACCTCAATATCTCGTTCAGAAATTTTATGCCCCAAGACAATACCTTCATGGGATAATTGATTTTATGCCCGTAGTTGGGTCACACTCGGCAGACCCCTAGTTTCCGAAAACACTTGTTCCTGCCCAAACCACTTTGCTCCTCTTATGCTTTTGCCCTTTGACCGTTTGACCATCACTTTGAAAACTTCATAAAAAATTCATAATAACTCAGAAAACTTCAAATAAGATATCAAAATGTTCAGAAAAGCATCACCTATATGTGCATGTCATTTGCATTCATGAAAAAAGTGTTGGCCAGTCCCCATCTCAGTTTTAGCTCATATGATCTTAGCATGAACAGTAAAATCTAAAAAAATCTAAAAAATCTAAAAAAAATCGGTGGCAAACTTTGACCAATGCTTTGAGTGCTTGCCAAGTTTCATAAGGGAATGACATTCGTGGAAGTCGTGGCAAAAAGAACAAAAATCAATGATCTAAAATTTCAATTTTTTTGGCCACGACTTCCACGAATGTCATTCCCTTATGAAACTTTGCAAGCACTGAAAACATTGGTCAAAGTTTGCCACCAATTGTTTTTAGAATTTTTAGAATTTTTTTAGATTTTACTATTCATGCTAAGATCATATGAGCTAAAATTGAGATGGGGACTGGCCAACACTCTTTTCATGAATGCAAATGACATGCACATATAGGTGATGCTTTTCTGAACATTTTGATATCTTATTTGAATTTTTTTGAGTTAGTATGAATTTTTTATGAAGTTTTCAAAGTGATGGTCAAACGGTCAAAGGTCAAAAGCATAAGAGGAGCAACATGGTTTGGGCAGGAACAAGTGTTTTCGGAAACTAGGGGTAAACCTGCCGAGTGGGACACAACTAAGGGCATCAAATTAATTATCCCCTTCATTAACCATAAAGTGTCACTTCTCCCAATTCGAGACAATATTAGTTTGTTCACATCTCTGCAAAACTCGATCAAGGTTGCTTAAGCAATCATCAAAAGAAATTTCGTAAACGGAAAAATCATCCATGAAAACCTCAACAATCTTTTCACAGAAATCAAAGAATATATCAGTCATACATCTTTGAAAGGTAGCAGGTGCAATGCATAAACCAAAAGGCATATGTCTATAAACATAAGTTAAAAAAGACAAGTAAAGGTGGTTTTATCTTGATCAGGTTGTGAAACATGTATTTGAGAAAACCCAGAATATCCATCAAACAACAAAAGTGTGTGTGTGCTAAGATAATCTTTCTAGCATTTGATCAATAAAAGGTAGAAGGTAATGATCTTTTCTAGTAGCTTTATTTAATTTTCTAAAATCAATTACCGTTCTATAGCTAGTAACAATTCTTTGTGGAATGAGTTCATTTTTATCATTAGGAACAACAGTGATGCCTCCCTTCTTAGGGACACAATGAACATGACTTGCCCATATACTATCAGCTACGGGATAGATTATACCTGCTTCCAGAAGCTTTAGTATTTCGGTTCTTACCACTTCTTTCATCTTGGGATTCAAACGTCGTTGGTGATCAACAATGGGTTTAGCCTCAGGCTCCATATTAATCTTGTGCTGACATAGAGTGGGACTAATGCCCTTAAGATCATCAAGAGTATATCAAATAGCAGCATGGTGCTTCTTCAGAATTTTAAATAATCTTTCTTCTTCATGTTCTGAAAAGTTAGCACTAATAATATCATGATAGATATTTTGATCATCAAGATAAGCATACTTCAAAGTGTGTGGCGATTGTTTTAATCCAAACACAGGATCGCCTCTAGGTGGAGGAGGACCTCTTAGAGTTTCAATAGGCAAATTATGTTTAAGAAGAGGTTTTTGTTCAAAGAATATTTTATCTATTTCATTTCTTTCATGCAAGTGCATATCATTTTCATGGTCTAGCAAATATTGTTCTAGTGGATCTGTAGGAGGCATAGCAATAGAAGCAAGACCAATTATTTCGTCCTTACTAGGAAATTCTTTCTTATGAGGTTGTCTACTAAACTTAGAGAAATTAAACTCATGAGACTCATCACCAAAGCTAACACTGACAGTTTTTTTATGGCAATCTATAGTAGCATTGACAGTGTTCAAGAAAGGTCTACCAAAGATAATGGGACAAAAGTCATCCTGTGGGGAACCAAGAACTAGAAAATCAAGACTTCAACATCTCTGACAATCCCAAGTGGTGTGATGGTGTCTCTATTAGCAAGTTTACTAGTAACATCTATGTCTTCTATTTCAGCAGGTGCTATATCATTCATAATTTCTTGGTATAATGTAAAAGCAATAGCACTCACACTAGCACCCACATCACATAAACCATGATGACAATGACCTCCTATTTTAACTGACACGATAGGCATGCCAACAACAGGTCTATGTTTATCTTTTTCATCGGGTTTAGCAATTCTAGCAGTTTCATCACAGAAATAAATAACATGCCCATCAATATTTTCTACCAGGAGATCTTTAACCATAGCAAAACTAGGTTCCATTTTCATTTGCTCAGAGGGTTTAGGTTCTTTAATATTACTTTTGCGGACCACAGTTGATACCTTAGCATGTTCCTTTATCCTAATAGGGAAAGGTATTTTTTAATATAAGTAGTGGACACAACTGGATCAACATTGTAAATAGTAGTTTCACCGTTAGCTTTAACCGGTTCTTTAATTTCTTCTTTAATAGGGGGATGATATTTAAACCACTTCTTCTTAGGGATATCAACATGAGTAGCGGATGATTCACAAAAAGAGGCTACTATCTCAGAGTGAAGTCCATATTTAGTGCTTAACTTGTGACAAGCATCGGTATTCATAAAAGATTTAACACAATCATATTTAAGCTTAATACCTGAATCTTAACCTTAATCGAGTTCCTAATCTTCAGAGTTGCCTTTAATTCTTTCTAAAAGATCCCACCTGAATTTGATAGTCTTCTTCATAAGAGAACCAGTACAAGAAGTATCGAGCATGGATTGATCATCACGAGAAAGTCGAGCATAAAAGTTCTGAATAATAATTTCTCTCAAGAGCTCATGATTGGGGCATGAATATAACAATGATTTATGCCTCCCCCAAGCTAGAGCAATACTTTCTCCTTCACGAGGAAATTATATGTATAATTCCGATCACGATGAACTAGATGCATAGGATAATTTTTTTGGTGAAATTCCAATTTCAATCGATTCCAGTTCCAAGATCCAATATCATCGCATAGCCTATACCATGTCAATGCTTTTCCCTTCAAATATAAAGGGAAACCTTCTTCTTAACTTCATCTCGGGGTAAACCTGCAAGCTTAAATAATTCACAAATTTCATCCACATGATCAGATGCATATCAGCATGTTCTGTTCCATCTCCTGCATAAGGATTAGCTAGTAGTTGTTCTATCATACCTGAAGGAATTTCATAACCAATATTTTCAGTAGGTGCAGTAGGTCGGAGGGCAACTCTTTGTGTTTCCAGTCGAGGTGAAGATACCCCGAACAAACCCCTCAAAGGATGGTTTTCCATAGTGACAAGTGACAGTAAATTTCAGCACGTAATAATAATTTTTCCTTACCAAGAGCGCTTCACTCCCCAGCAATGGTGCCAGAAAAGAGTCTTGATGACCCACAAGTATAGGGGATCAATCGTAGTCCTTTAAATAAGTAGGAGTGTCGAACCCAACGAGGAGCAGAAGGAAATGACAAGTGGTTTTCAGCAAGGTATTTTTTGCAAGCACTGAAATAGTCAGTAACAGGTAGTTTGATAGCAAGATAATTTGTAATGGACAAGTAAAGGTAATGGTAAATAAAGTGAAGCAAGGTAGCCCGATCCTTTTGTGGCAAAGGACAGGCCAAAATAGTCTCTTATAATAAGCAAAGTGTTCTCTGATACGTCTCCAACATATCTATAATTTTTTATTGTTCCATGCTGTTATATTATCATTCTTGGATGTTTTACAATCATTTTATAGCAATTTTATATAATTTTTTTGGGGACTAACCTATTGACATAGTGCCCAGTGCCAGTTGCTGTTTTTTGCTTGTTTTTTACTTCGCAAAAAATCAATAGCAAACAGAGTCCAAATGCAGCAGAACTTTTTGGATATCTTTTCTGGACCAGAAGACACATTTTGGGCCAAAGAAGTACCAGAGGGGGGCTCCGAGGGGAGCACAACCGACCTGGGCACGCCTGGGGCCCCCAGGCGCGTCTTGGTGGGTTGTGCCCACCTCGGTCGCCTCCCGCACCGCCTCTTTAGTCTATAAATACCCCGAAAATCCAAAAACCCTCGGGGAGTCAATGTAACACAATTCCAGCCGCCGCAAGTTCCAGAACCACCGGATTCAATCTAGACACCATCACGAAGGGGTTCATCATCCTCATTGATGCCTCTCCGATGATGCGTGAGTAGTTCATTGTAGACCTGCAATTCCATAGTTAGTTGCTAGATGGCTTCCTCTCTCTCTTTTAATTCTCAATACAATGGTCTATTGGAGATCTATTTGATGTAACTCTTTTTGCGGTGTGTTTGTTGGGATCCGATGAACTTTGAGTTTATAATCAAATCTATTTTATCCATGAAAGTTATTTTAGTTTTGATCTCTTATATGCACGATTACTTATAGCCTCGTATTTCTTCTTCGGACCTTTGGTTTAGTTAGGCCAACTAGATCGATTTTTCTTGCCATGGGGAGAGGTGCTTTGTGATGGGTTCGGTCGTGCGGTGTTCTTTCCCAGTGAGAGAAAGGGCAGCAAGACACATATTGATTGTTGACATTAAGGATAACAAGATGGGGTCTATTCCTACATGAATAGATCTTGTCTATATGATGTCATTGTTCTTATTGCATTACTCCATTTCTCCATGAACTTAATACACTAGATGCATGCTGGATAGCGGTTGATGTGTGGAGTAATAGTAGTAGATGCAGGCAGGAGTCGGTCTACTAATCTTGGATGTGATGCCTATATAATGATCATTGCCTGGATATCATCATGATTATTTAAAGTTCTATCAATTGCCCAACAGTAATTTGTTTACCCGTTGTATGCTATTTTTCTCGAGAGAATCAACTAGTGAAATCTATGGCCCTCGGGTCTATTCTTTGTCATATTTGCCTTTGCGATCTATTTTGATTTGCTTTTGCTTTCAGATCTATTATTCCAAAAACCCAAAAATACCTTGCTGCAATTTTTTGTTATTTATTTTATTTCGCGTTTCCGTGAAATCTATTTATCCAAAATCATACAAACCAATCTATCTTTTACCCGAGAGGAATTGACAACCCCTCTTACGCGTCGGGTTGCAAGTATTTATTCTTTGTGTACAGGTATCATTTACATAGTGTTTCTTGGTTCTCCTACTGGTTCTATAACCTTGGTTTCATCACTGAGGGAAATAGCTACCGAAGTTGTGCTGCATCATCCCTTCCTCTTCGGGGAAATACTAACGCGGACACGGGCCATCAAGAAAGGATTTCTGGCGCCGTTGTCGGGGAGACATCAGCAACATCTATCAGGTTCCTAATCACAAATCTCATCTCCTTGCAATTTACATTATTTGCCATTTGCCTCTCATTTTCATCTCCCCCACTTCAGAAAAATTTGTCGTTTTATTCGCCCTCTTTTTCGTTCGCCGTTTTTTTCATCGGATATGTTTTTGTTTACGTTCTTGTTTGCGTAGTCACGATGAATCAAGAAAACACCAAGTTGTGTGATTTTTCCAATACCAATAATAATGATTTTATTAGCACTCTGATTTCTCCTCCCGCCACTAGTGCGGAGTCTTGCGATATCAATGCCGCTTTGTTGAATCTTGTTATGAAAGATCAATATTCCGGTACTCCTAATGAGGATGCCGCGTCCCATCTTAACACATTCGTAGAATTATGCGATATGCAAAAGAAAAAAGAGGTGGACAATGATATTGTGAAGCTGAAGTTATTTCCGTTTTCATTTTGAGATCGTGCAAAATTTTGGTTTTCTTCTTGGGATAAGTGCAAACATGCCTTTATTACTAAGTATTTTCCGCCCACAAAAATTATTTCCCTTAGGACACAAATCAAGAATGTTAGGCAACTTGAGCATGAACATGTTGCGCAATCATGGGAAAGAATGAAATTGATGCTAAGAAATTGTCCTACTCATGGTTTAAATCTTTGGATGATCATACAAGTTTTTTATGCAGATTGAATTTTGTTTCTAGAAATCTTTTAGATTCTGCCGCGGGTGGTACTCTTATAGAAATTACTTTGGGTGAAGCTACCAAATTTCTTTATAATATTATGGCAAGTTATTCACAATGGCATACCGAAGGAGCACTTCCTAGTAAAAAAGTTAATTTGGTTGAAGAAATACATTCTTTGAGTGAAAAAGTTGATGCTCTTATGAAATTGGTTGCTAATAAAAGTGCTCCTATTGATCTTAATGATGTGCCTTTGTCTACTTTGATTGAGCAAAATAGTGATGCCGTAGATGTGAATTTTATCTCTGAAAACAATTTTAATAACAATGCTTATAGAGGTAATTTTCATCCTAGGCCTTTTCCTGGAAATTCCTCTAATAATTATGGTAATCCTTCTTATAATAATAATAGGAACACCTCTGATCTTGAGAATAATTAAAGAATTTATCAATGCTCAAAAGGTTTTCAATACTACGATAGAAGAAAAGTTGAATAAGATTGATGATATGTCTGGAAGCATTGATAGAATTTCTCATGACGTAGAAAATCTCAAGTTGAAAATGTTTGTGCCTAAGGTTGATGAATCTATTAAAGCTTTATATGTTTCTGTGGATGAAAGTAAGAAAAGAACCACTATGCTTAGAGCTAAAAGAGAATTTTTAGAAAGAACGTTTTCTAGTGATTGCTTTCATAAAAATGATGAAGATCTTAAAGTGATTGGTGTTTCTTCTATTTATTCCTTGTTTATTAAAATTAAGATTGATGAAAAAGGGACTGAAGAAGAGTCAACTTTAGCTAGAAGGCGTCCCGATAATTCGGAGGGTGAAAATCTTGTTGAGAAAATTGATAAAAGTGGGTTTGGAGAGGTCAAAACTTTAACTAGTGATGTGCCACTCTTTTGGATTACAAAGACTTTAATTAAATTATGATAATTTTTATTCGATTGATTGTATTTCTTTGTTGCAATCCATGATAAATTCACCCCATGCTTATGAACAAAATAAAGCTTTTATTAAACATATTGTAGATGCCATGATGAAAGCTTTAGAAGAAAAGTTGGAATTAGAGATTTCAATTCCTGGGAAATTACATGATGAATGGGAACCTACTATGAATTATGAATGTTTTGCCTTGTGTGAGTTGGGTGCTAGTGTCTCCACAATTCTGGAATCTCTATGTGATGCGTTTGGTCTTAACGGTATTGAAGAATGTTCTCTTAATTTGCAATTGGCGGATTCTACTATTAAAAAGCCTATGGGAAGAATTAATGATGTTCTTATTGTTGCAAATAGTAACTATGTTCCCATAGATTTTGTTGTTCTTGATACTGATTGCAACCCGTCTTGTCCAATTATACTTGGTAGACCGTTTTTACGTACTATTGGTGCCGTGATTGATATGAAAGAAGGCAATATTGAATTTCAATTTCCACTAAGAAAGGGGATGAAACACTTCCCTAGAACTAGACTCAAGCCACCATATGAATCAATCATGAGGGCATCCTATGGATCTAGAACCAAAGATGACAATACTTAGATCTCTGCATTATCCCTCGCTAGGGGCGTTAAACAATAACGCTTGTTGGGAGGCAACCCAATGAATAAAATTTATTTTTGACTTTTTCTTTCTATTATTGAGTGTTTGCACAATTATACTACTGTTATAATTGTGTTTTTCATGTTTTAATTAGTGTTTGTGCCAAGCAACGCTTTTGGGATCATGTTGGGTTATAGTTGATTTGATCTTGTTGAAAAACAGAAACTTTTGCACTCAGTAAAACAATTTTAATAAATCACATAAGCGTGATAAAATTCTGAATGTTTCACAAAAAATTGATATACAAATTGCCTATGTTTTCGTAATTTTTCAGAATTTTTGAAGTTAAAGAAGTATTCGAAGTTTTCAGATTGCTACAGACTGTTCTATTTTTGACAGATTCTGTTTTCTTTGCGTTGTGTGCTTATTTTGATGAATCTATGGTTTGTACTGGAGGGTATGAGCCATAGTAAAGTTGGAATACAGTAGATATAATGCAAAAATAAATATGAATGGGTTTGCAACAGTACTTAGAGTAGTGATTTGCTTTGTTATACTAACGGATCTCATGAAGGTTTTGTTGAGTTTTGTGTGATTGAAGTTTTCAAGTTTTGGGTGAGATCACGATGGATGAAGAAATAAGGAGTAAGAAGAGCCTAAGGTTGGGGATGCCCCATGGCACCCCAAGTTATTATCCAAAGAGGAACAAGCAACTAAGCTTGAGGATGCCACTGATGCCCCGAGTGGCATCCCCTCTTTCTTCTAACGACCATTGGTATTTTACTTGGAGCTATATTTTTATTCATCACATATCGTGAGTTTTGCTTGGAGCATCCTGTATTATATGAGTGTTTGCTTGTTTTGCTTTTTAGTTTGTGTCATCTATCCTTGCTGGACACACCTATTTGTGAGAGCCAAAATTATGCTATGATTTGTTAGAATTGCCCTATGTGCTTCACCTAAATTTTTTAGCTATGGAATTGCTCTAGTGCTTCACTTATATCTTTTTTAGCATGGTGTGCTTTAATATTTTTGAAGAAATGCTCTCATGTTTCACTTAGATTTATTTGAGAGTTAGTAAAGTTTTGAAGAATTTCTCTGATGCTCCGCTTAAATTATTTTGAGAGAAGAAAATCTTTATGCTCATGTTCTTCACTTAAATTTGTTTGAGCTTATCAAAAGCAACATATGAAATTAGTCCCAAAGTGATAGATATTCAAGAGGGATATAATAAAAAAATTCATGAAGATCATTGGACAAAATAAACTTGATTCCTTGTAATAGTTTTGTGTATGATGATAGTGATATGTGAGTCATGTTGGTGAGTAATTGTGCTTTAGTAAGAATATTGGTGTTAAGGTTTGTGATTACCTATGCAAGCATGAAAGTCAATAGTTATGCAATGAAATTACATCCTACTTGTGGTGCATTATTTGGTGTTAGTTATTCTTAATGCTCGCTTATGTGATTTTTCGTTTCTTGGTTGGATGCTTCTCAATCTTTTTGCTAGCCTTCACTTGTACTAAGTAGAAATACTACTTGTGCATCCAAAATCCTTAAACCTAGTTTTGCCATGTGAGTCCACCATACCTACCTATATGCCGTATTCCCGTATCGTTCTAAGAAAATTTGTATGTGCCATCTCTAATTTTAAAAATAAATTCCTTTTTGTGTGCTCGTACCGCTCATGAAACGGTAGGGGGTGGCTGATATTTTTCCATGCTAGATGTGTTATTCTCAAGATGAGTGTTTTTCACTTGTCATTGCACGAGAGTACGGCAAAGGTATTAGGGATGCCCAGTCCCGAAATGAAAAATGAATTTACTTTATGTTGTCAAATAATAAATTCCTTTAAAAGTGTTGGTATGGACGGCACCCGTGGATACGGCTAGCCGTGGAATGTGAAAGTATGGTTGAAAAAGGAATAAACTTTATTTTCTGTTTGGGAACCGCCTCTGATATATCTAGCATGGAAAGTATTGGGAACTACTCGATCGTTTTCATTGACAAGGAAAGCATGCCACCCAATATGTTTTATCTCTATTTTTTGCTTTGAGCTCTGGCACCTCTACAAATCCCTACCTCCCTCTACGAAGGACCATTCTTTTTTACTTTATGCAATTTTTATTTTTATTTGAGTCTCCATATTCTCTTATAAAGCACCAACTAAGGGGCACTATGATCATACTTGAGCATTGGGTGTAGCTAATATGCGAGTGTGTTTCATGAATGGATCAATGATTGAGCCTGATGGGCTAGGGATAACTTGCTTTAGTGTTGATATATTTTGAAAGACATGGTTGCTTGTTGATATGCTTGAGTATTGTAATCTTCATGTCAAAATTAGACTATTGTTGTGAACCATATAAAAGTCCATATGTCCATGCTACAAAAGAAAAGAATATGTGATGAACATGTTAGGCAGCATTCCACATCAAAAATTCTATTTTATCACTTACCTACTCGAGGACGAGCAGGGGTTAAGCTTGGGTGTATATTATCACTTACCCACATCAAAGTCCATATCTCCAACGTATCTATAATTTTTGGTTGTTCCATGTTGTTATATTATCATTCTTGGATGTTTTAGAATCATTTTATAGCAACTTTATATCATTTTTTTGGACTAACCTATTGACATAGTGCCCATTGCCAGTTGTTGTTTTTTGCTTGTTTTTTACTTCACAGAAAATCAATACCAAACGGAGTCCAAAAGCAGCGAAACTTTTTGGAGATTTTTTCTGGACTAGAAGACACATGTTGGGCCAAAGAAGTACCAAAGGGGGGCTCTGAGGGGAGCGAAACCCACCTGGGTGCGTCTGGGGCCCCAGGCCTGCCCTGGTGGGCTGTGCCCACCTCGCTTGCCTCCCGCACTGCCTCTTTGCTCTATAAATACCCCGAAAATCCAAAAACCCTAGGGGAGTCGAAGAAACACAATTCCAGCCGCCGCAAGTTCCAGAACCACCAGATCCAATCTAGACACCATCTCAGAGGGGTTCATCATCCTCATTAGTGCATCTCCGAGGATTCGTGGGTAGTTCATTGTAGACCTAGCTAGATGGCTTCCTCTCTCTCTTTTGATTCTCAATGCAATGGTCTCTTGGAGATCTATTTGATGTAACTCTTTTTGCGGTGTGTTTGTTGGGATCCGATGAAATTTGAGTTTATGATCAGATCTATGTTTTTATCCATGAAAGTTATTTGAGTCTTTTCATCTCTTATATGCATGATTACTTATAGTCTCGTATTTCTTCTTCGAATCTTTGGTTTAGTTAGGCCAACTAGATCGATTTTTCTTGCCATGGGAAGAGGTGCTTTGTGATGGGTTCGGTCGTGCGATGTTCTTTCCCAGTGACAGAAGGGGCAGCAAGACACGTATTGATCGTTGCCATTAAGGATAACAAGATGGGGTCTATTCCCACATGAATAGACACTGGTACACGTCGGTGCTATACAAATGGTTTTTAACCCCTTTTCGCGACAGCATTTGGGACCATCGCCAAGTGAGTGTGGGCGATAGGGTGTCCTTCCCACACGACACAGAAACCGTCAGGGATATGGAGCAATGATCCGGAGGCCTTCCAAAATGTAATCGTGTGCGATGCAGCACACACTAAATTCTTTCGCATGTGTGGTATCGGTGATTAAACGTTTCTAATGACGGAGTGAAACCATACGGTCTGCCGTAATGAACCGTTTGGGAAACAGTATGTAAGGCACACGGGCCAACATATGAACTGTGTGCGATTTGTGCCCCATCGCACATGAGTTTTCTATGTAACCCATCTGCCATGCAAGACTCCATCGCACACGTTTCCCAACAATTACCGTTTGCGATACTGTTCTATCACAAACCTTTCAGGAGCTGCTTCGCACACATACAAGTGATGCAAACCGTTTGTGATTTGTTGGGTATCACCGACGGTTGCCGTAAGAGTGACGTGTGCTTTTCGTTTGGGATCCCACACGTTTCCTGAAAAAATTACGACTGGGATTATATTTTACATTGGGCACGGTTTACTCCGAGTTCTCGTGTGCGATAACGCGATATCACAAACGGTTCCGGAGACCGTACGCAAACGTAGTAGCGCTAGAAATCATTTGCGATCTGCTGTGTACCACCGACGGTTCCGCTACGATTGACGTCTGCTTTCCGATGTGGATCGCACACACTCATTTAGTTGAACCGTGTGCGGAGCCATTGCCAGGTTAAAACAAAAATATCCCATTTTGAATCGGCATGCAAAAAGCAAATTCGCCACAATATTCAATTGGACAAATAAACAAAAATATCACATTTTGAATCGGCACGCAAAAAGCAAATTCGGCACAATATTCAATTGAACAAATAAACAAAAATATCCCATTTTGAATCGACATGCAAAAAGAAAATTCGCCACAATATTCAATTGAACAAATAGTGTCCACAGGAAGAACATTCATCAGATTTTGCAACAATTGCAATTGAACATATGGTAGCTAAATTCCAATGATTTGTCCACACATATATGCATTACATAATTAATCATAGTGTACGAAATACGAAGACCTCATCAGATGGAAAACAATGGATCCATGCGTATATGTTTAGCGGCTAACTCTTACTCGATGTTTCAGGAGAAGGCATGCTGAAAGCTTCATTATCACCAGTGGGATTGATGTAGTGATCCAGGAAGAAGTCGCTGATAAATCTCCGAACCATCAGCAATTCACCAGCCGGGAGCGGTTCAGGGGTCCTCGGTTTTAAGATGAGCTGCAATATTTTTAAGATCAGAATATGCCATATGAGTGGAGTAGATGATATTAATTAAGATAGACTTACTGGTACTAATTCATGAGGATCGTCACAACTATCAGCAGATTTGCAGATGGAGATCATGTGTCTGCAAACATAGTATCCACAAAGGTTGGTACCTGCTTTTTGCTGAGGACATTTAAATTTTTTGTACAGAATTAGTCATGTATTTGTCCTGTTAGGAACAACCTAACCGGTGTTAGATGTATTATTTTTTATTTGGAAAAAATAGAAACATGTTTATTTAGAAGCTTGAACATTTGACTAGTGTAAGAAAAGGTATTTGCAGACTGTTGGATAAATTTTCTGAAAATAACGGATTGCGGTGTGTTACCGGAGAAACAATCTCGTGCTGTAGAGGTAGTTCCCTCTTGAACAGGTTCCCTGGTTTAGTTTTCCACAACGCGAGCACACTGCAAATGATGATGAATTTTGACAACATCAATTATTGAACCAGATATGAATGCAAATTAATTTCAACATCATAGAATTCAGTACCTATCCATGAATTGCTGAAGATGCGTCAGATCCTGAGCATTTGTTGACTCTCTGAGAGAATCGATGTAGTAAATTGTGTTCTTGTTTGGAATAATGAATACCAATATCCAGTGTTTGCTACATATTAAGAAAGCCATGAACTTACAAATTATGTCGAAATCTGAAAGACAGTCAGTGTATCCGTGGTTGTTTACTTGACTTACCGTTCATGATATGGCTAGAGAAATGATTCTGCATGGGACGTGTTTTCAAAGAGACGAACGACCGTGTTAACGGCCCAGTCCTATAGGTCCTTACCATGTATTGTTGTGCCATTTGCTAATTCAGGATATATGAAATACACACTCTCCCTTTTTCTTCTCTATGCGTTCAATCCCCTGAGAAGAATAAAATTCAGTTAGCTTTTTATCATTTACAGCCTTGTATGGAGAAGTTGATCAGAGTTTGTTAAGTACTTACAAAATCAGGCATCTAACAAGAGTGGCATCGAGCTCGTTGAAGTTGAAGAAGAGATGTAAGTCCTAGAAACTCGCATCGATGGAACCAGCATCGTGTCAGAAATGATCTCTGTTGTAGTGGACTAGCAAACCATGATGACCCGCTATGATCCATGCAATATTCATGTAACTCGCGGCAACTGGAGCTGCACTCATCAAAGTATTCGCCAACAAGAAATGGCTGGCCATGGACGTAATTGCGTGCTTCAAGTACGTCTGCTTTACTTTTAGCAAGCAACAAATCTACTTCTTCATCCATGTCGTCAGAAATAATATTACTGCCCGAACAACCTGCTGTTAATTTGGTTCTGGGCGATGATTGCTTTAAGTAAGAGGCAATCGTTCTCTTTCCTCTTAACTTTCCCGCCGCGCTTCCTCGTGGTCGTAGGTGTAGCCTTTTTGGCCACTTCCTTCTTGGTACTTGAAGCATTTCTGGCAGAACGTCTGGTTGGCTGCAAGGTAGACTACCAAGCAGACGGTGAAGCTTTGACGGACTGCTTAGCAGACGATTTATCTATGTCGGACCGTTGAGCTGGCTGTGCTGCTGTGACGGACTGCTGGGCTGTAGGAGCAGAGGCATCGGACTGCTGACCATGCGTTGAAGCTATGTCGGGTTTCTGCGCAGGTGGTGCCAACTTGTCGGTGTGCTGAGGAGGTCGTGCCAACGCGTTGGTTTGCTGAGCAGGAAGTGCTGACGCATTGGTATGCTGTTCACGCGACTGCGGACCGACGGACTGATGAGCAGCCGGTTCTGGACCTATAGACTGCTTAGCAGGCGGTTCCAAAGCATCAGACTGCTTAGCAGTCCGTTCCACCAGGTTGGTCTGCTAAGCATGTGCTGCAGCTGGGTCTCCCCCCGCTGCTTCAGCGGACGGCATCTAAACCAGTGGTGCGTCTTCAGCAGTTGTAGGCCTTGCCACTGGCTGCTTTGGGCGGAGGATGACATGGCCTGTACGCCATAAAGTCGGGCCGGCTGATCACAGGTTGATGCATCAGCCCGCGAGAGCTGCTGTGGCAAGGAGAGCATCACCGGTTGAGGGGCGACAGTGGTTTCTCTTGGCAGGGCTTCAGGGATCTCATCGATGAACTCTATTTCCTTTCGTGGCACTAGATGTGATGTAACAGTGTTACTCCCAAGGTCCTTTGCTCATCGAAGTCTCCTAGGACATTCTTCAGGGCAAATTCATTGAATCCAGGCTTTACTTTAGTCGCGTAGCACTTCACACAGCCCGTCTTCAATGGCACATTGTCCAACAAGAGGCCATCTTTCAAGAAGGGTGGGTAAACCCAAGCTGTTATAGATTTTAATGTACCTTCATAATGTGTAAGCACGCCCTTCGATCTGTCTTTCATTCCAGATAGATCAGATATAGCATCATCGTCATGAGCAGCTGCAGTCTCAGTGCCACTGGGGTCAGCTGATGCACAGCTACTCTTGTGCAGTGTTGTCACGCAATAAGCAACATCCTCCATGCCCGCCTCCTCTTGCTGGCTATCTGTCAGTGTTAGAGTCTTCTGCATGATCATTGACTCCTCAACATCCTTTCGAACAGCCGGATAAATCTCCTTCCTCAACCTTTCATACAATGCATTCTGCTTCATTTCACTCCTTGCTGTTTTCATGCTGAGCCTCTCTTCTTTGCTGAGTGTGAAAGCCCTCTTGTGTGGGACATTAACACCTATACCCCTTGCACGGCCAGGGGGCTCTTTTGTTTCCAGAGCAACGGACAGAATGCCACATGGCCCTGAGTTCCCGTAGAACCTTCCAGGGATCTTGGAAGCCTCTAACATCACTTGATACAGTTCGGCGTCACGTGATTTTTCAAAGTAATAAGTTTCGTCATCACGCCTCTTTCCACGTGCCCGCAAGTAGTCTCTGGCGCGTTGGCCCCTGATTTCACTAAAGGCCGGATTCCCACCCGCCACTACTACTTCTTTGTCCTCCTGGTCCCATATCAGTTTCATGTCGTAGTATCCTGCCACACCCATACGGTGGGGGTGTATGTTCTTCTTCTGAAGTTCTGATTGCTTGAAACTCTTCTCAGCAAACTCTTTAGTTGCCCTGACCCTTTTGAGTTCTGCCCAGTCTGCCTTTCTAATTTGGGGGTATGCGGGGATTGGGTCCTTGCCTTCACCCAAGTACTTCCTATACATCACGTGCTTCCAGTTTCTCCAAGCATCCCTAGCCTTCTTCAGTGCAGCGTGTTCCACCTGCATTCTCCACTGCTCTGGAACATTGAAGTGATCCATGATCTACCGGACTATCCTTCGCCGTGCTTCTGTGTCAGCCTTCCGAAACCCCGACGGATTAATGTTGAGCATTGCCCTGCCAACAAATCCACACACACTCCTGAACCTCGTGCGTGCTTTATCTGGTTTAGTTGGAGCCCAAGACTTTAAATCAATCTCGGTTACTTCATATACACCTTTAGGCTGGTGTGTGGGCTTCCTTGGAGCGTTCCTCCGTGTCCTGGCCGGAAGGGTAATTGCTGCAGCTCTATCCCATTCAAGATTACTTGATCCCTCACAATCTGCTGAAGACCTAGGGTTGTCCGAATCAGATGAAGATACATCGCCTGAAGCATGAGTGCTGTCGCTGCTACTCGGCATCTACAGAGAACACATGCAAAACTCAGGAAAGGAGGATAAGCATAAAACTAACAACTTGGTATCAAGCTTTCTAAACATGCCATACAATAATTTAGAAAATGTACGGCTAATTTGTTAAGTTTGTGTGACTCAGGCGCCCGCGATCTGTAAATAGGCAGTAACTTATTGGAACAATTACAGCTTATATGTAGTAAGGAAGGTAGATAATGAACATATATACGCTCCCCATTATTTTATAGCCAATTTGGGAACATACCGAACGAAATAGGAAGAGGGATTGCGAGGAAATATGCCTCACCGCGATGGAGAGCAGCAACTAACAGGCTTCTTAATGCAAACCCGGCCGGACCACAGGAGAGGCGAGGGTTACTGCATCGATATGCTCGAGGGTGGCTGACGAGCAAACGAAGACGGTGAGGCGCGGGCCGCCGCGTGTTGGGAACGGCAGTGGAGGTAGGCTTGACGCCGAAGAGCGGGCACACGGCCGGGGTGAGCACAACGGCGCCGGAGAGGGTTCTGCTGTGGATCTGAGGGAGGGGGAGTTGGCGATGGAGATTGGGTGGACTAGTTGAGTGAAACGCGGGCGGACAGTGGGGGGTGTTGGCGGCCTAGGTGAAAAGGGTGAAAAATAAACCCGGTCGCCGCGTGCGCAAAAAGGCGTATGCAAACGGTTGCCTCTAAGCGCTCATGTGCACAAACAGAATAATTCCGTTTGAAATGAAGACGTACTAATTTTGAAATGAAGATGTGAGTTCATCATTTCGCCTCTAAATTTTTCCCGTGTAAAGCAATCACAATTATACCACGGGTTTGATTTGTTGGCGCATTTCAGGTCTCGTGTGCTATATGTAAGACATTTTTTGGCATTTACCGTGCATTTTGACATATAAATCAATTCCTAGTCGGACTGCATTTCCTGTCGAAAGGGATGAGGATTGCCGTTCGATCTGGGAGCATCCAACGGTGCAGACGTACGATCCGCGGGGTTTGGGTTCTGGCCAATCAGAACGCACGACTCAGATTGCGCGCGTAGCAAAGGGGGCATCGGCCACGGTTTGGTAGGCACACGGCTTTCGTGAGTGAACCATGTGCTATTTTAAAACAATTTTTTGTGAGGGGCTATTTGAAAACATTTACATGTGTTGTCGAAAGGGATGAGGATCGCCGTTCGGTCAAGGAGAATCCAACGGTGTTGTACGATCCGTGGGGTTTTGGTTCTGGCCAGTCAGAACGCACGACTCAGATCGCGCGCGTGGCAGAGGGGGGCATCGGCCACGGTTTAGTGGACACACGGCTTTCGTGAGTGAACCTTGTGCTATTTGAAAACATTTACATTACCTAACATCATATTTTTGTTTGAATGAAAACATGAGTTCATCATTTCGCCTCCAATTTTTTCCACGGTAAGAAATCACGATTGTACCCTATGGTTTGATTTTCTGGTACATTTTACCAAGTGGCAGGCCTCGCTAGCAATCTCAAACTTTGAATATGCAAAAAAAGAGATCTCGTTTGTATGTGTATATATATAGTCACAACTACACGTGCGTGTTAGTTTCTGTGTCGCTGTGCGAGTTTTCATTCATTGTGCGAGAAACGGGAAAAACTTCAAATAGTTCGGCCGCAGGGTGCGGCCAGAGGCGTAGGCCTTGTTGGTATTTTAGTTTCAGGAAATGCATATATAGTCCGGAAAATAAAGAAAATCATTGTGTCACTGTCGCATGCTCTCACGATCGCATGGAAAAAAATTGGTAAAGTTTGGCACAAGTTTTGGTGCTCGCACCTTCCATACCGGAGCATCTCACAAGATGGATCATAGTTTCCAAAAGGTGATGCAACACTTCGGACTACAAATCGTCAGTTGCTAGCTACATCGTTCCTACCCATTTCAGGTCGTCTGCTATGTTTAAGTCATTCTTTGCACTTACCTTGCATTGCATTTTAGTGCATATAATTAATTAAAGTCAAAAACCCTACTACAACTACATGTGGGTGTTTTAGTTAGGCTATATATACTTACTCATAGTGGAGAGTGTCATATACTAGTATCATGCATATATATATGATACTAGTGTATGATAGTACCTTTAATTAATTATAGCGCATAGTATAATACATAGAGTATAGTATCATAGATCATATTTATTGCCATGCATGACACAAATTAGCATCGCATTTAACATGATACGATATCTACCTATATATTACTCTATCCCTCTCTCTCTCTCTCTCTCTCTCTATATATATATATATATATATATATATATATATATATAATTCTTTGCCACATCAGCATACTTGCCATTTCAGAGTGCATGATATCGTCGGCTATGATACCACCACTATGGCCAGCCTTATATAGTGGGGAGTATCATATACTATATATATAGTATCATGCATATGATACTAGTGTATGATACTACGTACGTACCTTCATAGTGCAATATAGTATCATAGAGTAGTATATATCATGGATGACCGTATTTATGGCCATGCATGACACAAAGTAGTATAGCATTTATTATATATGTTACGGTATCTATCTATCTTACTGCTTCTTTGCCACATCATCATATTTGCTATTCGCGAGTGCATGATACCAGGTGGCTGGTCGTAATATGGGAGTATCAAGCGGTATCATGCATGCCAACTAGACTTTTTGGATGATGTGGCACACAGTTAAATGAGGAAAGAGAGGGTGTGGTATCATATCATGATACCGTATCATATTAAATGTTGTACTACTTTGTGTCATGCATGGCAATTAATAAGGCAACCTAAGATACTAACTTATGATACTATGCATGCGCGCATTACGGAGGTATTACCGACCATATACTAGTATCATGCATATATACTCCCTCCTTTCCGGTTTATCTTATCTCAAAATTTTAGTTTTTCCATTTTATAAGGCTCAATTTGGTTGTTCCCCATCACATGTTCAGATTCCAAGGTGCATTAAATCATTGCATGCAAGTATTGAGAGAAAATTGACCAATGCATGTACTTTTTTTTGAGGGAACGTCAGCTTTAAAGATTAATGAGCAACATTACATAGAGTTCGCCGGATACAATCCGAAACTGAATGAAACACACACAACCTATTAGAGTTCAAACATGATTTAGCTAACACATGAGCAGGAACATTCAAATGCCGACGAACATGCTTGAAGGACACCAAGGAGAAACCCTCGGACAAAGACTTGATTTCAGCCACCACCACTCGTATTGAAGAGCGGTCACTCATAGAAGAATTGGTCCTTTGCACGAGTGAGAGACAGTCAGAGGCGAAGATAACAATTGAAACTTGTTCATCATGCGCCAAGAGAACTGCACGCCGAAGAGCCATGGCTTCAGCCATTTCAGGTTCCAAGCTACCATCAATAGGCTCGTTGCAGGCCACCACAAACTGACCTTTGTGATCCTTACCGACTACCCCCAGGCTGGACTTATCCTGGCTTGTGAAAGTTGCAGCGTCCGAGTAGAACATGAAGGTACCTGACGGCGGCGGAGACCAGTTGGAGCTGGACGCAATGGTATCACGCCTATGTACAGATACTGGGAGGAAAAGATGCTGCAAGATAAGGGTAACATAAGCCTTGATCTTCTCGGCGGTACGACGCGGATGGGGAGCCTCCGGGCTGTTTCTGGAAAAAATTCTAGCCTCCCAAATATGCCATAGAGTCACAACCAGGACAGTACGCACTTGAAAAGAGGACCTTGCCAAGAAGTCAAAGATGCATTGCCTAGGAGACAGAAAGGTACCACGGTGCAGGCTGAATTTGTATTCCTTTTTGATGATATCCCACACGTCCCTGGCATGTGGGCAAAATAGCAGGGCATGCTCAACAGATTCGGACCGAGCGCAAAAATAGCAGTGTGCAGAGTTGGGTACCTCGCGACGTTTAAGTTGTTCCCCAGCTGGTAAGCAATCTTGTGCAAAGCGCCATAAGACCACCTTCATCTTGCTCGGTGCTTTGATAGACCATAACAACCTCCATTCCTTTTCCTGGGAAGAAAAGTTGGAACTCAATCCTTGTCTAGTCTTACTATGAGACGCCAGAAAGTGTGCAGACCGAGCTAAATTGTAGGCGGATCGCACCATATATTCCCCAAGCCTTGTGAAAGGCCATCGAATAGAATCCTGGCCATTCTTGTTGATAGGGATCCGAATAATCTCAGAGGCAACGTCGTTCCGAAAGAAAGCACACACCGTCTCTTCATTCCTGGACCCGTTGTCCTCGTCCATCAGGCACTGGACCTTAGCAATGGCAGGAATAGGAGAGACCGGTTGAAGAACACAAGGCGGAGATGATGGTATCCAATGGTCAGACAGAATGTGAACCTGACTGCCATCCCCAATCCCCCATTGAACTCCTTTTTTCAGCAAGTCACGTCCAGCCAAAATGCTGCGCCAAGTGGCAGAAGCCAACCGCGGGCTGGTGCATTCCAGAAATCAGTGTGAGGGAAATACCGGCCTTTTAAAACACGAGCACACAAGGAGTCTGGATTAGTAAGTAGTCGCCACCCTTGTTTGCCCAGCATTGCCAAATTGAAAATGTGCATATCCCGAAAGCCCATCCCACCAAGTGATTTGGGCGTTGAGAGCCATTCCCAAGATCTCCAGTGTATCTTCTTCTTTCCATCCTCTCTGCCCCACCACTCATCTGCAATAATTTGTGCGAACATTCTACAGGTAACCTTAGGGAGTTCAAAGCGGCTCATGATGAAGGTCGGGATCGCCTGGATGATAGATTTCAGCAATGTTTCTTTCCCTGCTCATGAGACAGGGTGATCAGACCACCCATGAACACAGCGCCACGCCCTATCCGGCAAGAACTTGAAAATACTAGTAGGGGATCTACCAACCTCGGTAGGCATGCCGAGGTAGGTGTCGTTGAAAGCTTCATTAGATATCCCAAGACTTGTCTTCACTCTTTGCTTAACAGTCTCCGAACAACCACACCCAAAAAACAACGAGGACTTGTCCTTTTTAATTAATTGACCAGAACCAGAGCAATATAGGTCCAGAGTAGTCTTCAGAGCAACCACACTAAGTGCATCAGATCTTGCAAAGAAGATACTGTCATCGGCAAACAAGAGGTATGATATAGGAGGACCGGAATGGCCGTTCCTAATGCCATGTAGCTCGCCACATCTCTTCTTTTGTAGTAACAAACTTGACAGTCCTTCGGTGCAGAGCAGAAACAAATAGGGGCTGATGGGATCACCCTGACGAATTCCCTTCAACGGAACAACAGGTGCCGTCAGCTCACCATTAACCATAACAGCATAACGAACATTGGTAACACACCGCATCATAGAGTTAATCCAAGCAGGGTTGAAACCCAGTCTGGAGAGACAACCGTGAAGATAACTCCACTCAACTCGGTCATAAGCTTTCGTCATATCAGTCTTCAAGGCAAAGAAAGGTTGCTTAGCTCACTGATGTCTGATAGTGTGTAGAGATTCAAAGGCAATGAGAGAGTTGTTAGTGATCAGTCCGCCAGGCACAAAGGTGCTTTGAAAATCAGAGATGATATCAGGCAGCAATAACTTCAAGCGGTTAGCCAAAACCTTCGAGGCAATCTTGTAAAGAACATTGCAGAGACTAATTGGCCGTAAATTCTTGAGGTGCTTGGACCGTGTAACTTTTGGAATAAGGACGATCACCGAGTCACAAAAACCCTATGGAGTTGAGCTTCCTTCCAAAAAGCATCTCACTGCACGGCAAATCTCCTCTCCCAAGAACTCCCAATGATTGTGGTAGAAAAGGGCCGGAAAGCCATCCGGTCCGGGAGCCTTGGTAGGTCCCATCTGGAACAGAGCAGCCTTGATTTCCTCGTTAGTGAAGGGCTTGCTCAAATACTCATTCATCTCTGGGGTGACCTTTCGAGGGATAGCATGAAGGATAACATCAGCGGCATCACAATGTTCAGAAGTGAACAATTCCTCATAGAATTGTTGCACCAAACCTTTAACTGCCCTTGAGTGTCACAGGAGGACCCATCCTCACGGACCAGATATTGGATTCGGTTGGTCCGCTTGCGGGCCGCAGCACGAGCATGGAAGAACTCGGTGTTGCGGTCCCCCTCGCGCAACCAGTCCACCCTCGAACGTGGACGAGCCATGATTTCTTCTCTTTCAAACAACTCGCATAATTGATTCTCAATAGATCTTTCCTCAGCCAAAGAAGTGTCTGAGATCGGCGCAGACCGAATGGACTTTAGGCATCGCTCCAGTCTTTTGATCTGACGTTGGAAATAACCGAAGGTGTCACGGCTCCAGGCCTTAAGGGCATCCGCAACATGGTGAAGATCGTCCCATGTCACCTGCAGCGAAACATCACCACTTCGCCCCTCAGACCAGGAGCATTCGAACTGCTCTTTAAGCGGCTGTTTACAGGGTACCACTGTAACTCAATTATATGGATAGGGTAGTACATCACATACGGTTATGTAATGGCAACCGTGTCTAACCTACGTTGTCTTCTCACACGGTTTGGTGCAGAAATCGTGTGTGACGTTATAATACCTAACACAAACAACATGAATAAACAGTGTGCCGTATACAACATATAGTGCCATAAGTAGTTCCCGACCGTTAGCTTATCCCCACGGTTTCCCCATTTCCCCCAAATCCCTACATAGCCTCCAAATTCCCTCGCATGGCGCTGACATTTGGGGAATGCGGACGAGTGGTGCTGATGGTTTCGGTGCGGCTGCTCCTGCTCGTATCGCCGCCACGACGGCGGTCGCCGCCAAGCACTTGTCTAAGGTCATCAGAAGGCAGGTGTACTACGGATCCGAATCGTCATGTCAAGTTCCAATCCATCCCGATATTTTTTAGCATGTCCAAAGTATAGCTCCTTGCTAAATCCGCCCTGAATGACACCCCCTCCCCCCGAGGAAAGTGATCTGCCATCGGATCTGGAGCATGAATCGAGACTCCCGCAACACGAGTTCAACTCCGAGTTTTGCGCCACCGAGAAGTAACAAAAGCTGAGTTGTGTGCACGGGCACACTCCCGCTCGACATGTATGCACGGAGGGATTCGACATTGGCAGGCGGTTTCTCAGTTGCCCCTTAGAGGTTAGTGCTAAGTTCATCATTTTACTTCAGTTAATGCCACCGCTCATCCAGAATACTATTTAACATTGGCAGGGATATGAGGCTTATGCCTTTGTTAACTGGCTGGATGAAGAATGGCATAGCAGGGCTCGGAGTGTTATCACCAAACTCGCAGAAGATAACGTAAAGCTGAAGAAGAAACTGGCTGATCTGGAATGTACAATCAGTACGATAAAGCAAGAAAGAATCAATCACAGGCAACAGATGAAAGCAAAAGACAAGAAGGAACTAGCATGTGTAGTTCTGGTTGTCGCATTAGCCATGTTCTATGCGCTATTTGCAATGATGATTAGAGGTTTTGTTTGAAAGTATTGCTAAAGCACATCTAGATGTGCTCTAAGTAAGGCACATCTAGGTCCTATGCCACTGATGTTACGCGAAGATTCGTGCAGATATTTTCCTTTGTCTTTTTCTTTTTCTTTGTAGTTTGATTATTACTCGCTTTATCAATAAGAAGAGCTTAATGTATTGCTTGCCAACTGTCCTACTCCGTTCGTACCGGTACCGGTGCATAATCTCAAAACTCGTTCCTTCTTTTTGTCCTGAAAAAATAAACCAGCCAATAGGAGTCCCGCGCAACCCCGGGAATTTGGAGCGACTGGGTACAAATAATTACGGTTGATTATATCAGCGGTTAGATAATACGTCAACCCCCGCTTCAATTGGCATTTCCTCTTCTCTGCATACCCCGCTTAAGTGTCGTATTTATTAGGTTATAGACTCATTGTTTCTTAGAGTGTGTGATGTTCCGGTAACTTAGCTAGTTACCACAAGCACCTCTCTCTTCATTAAATATGTGCCACATAAGCAAAGTTATATTGGAGTGTGTGATGCTACTCCTAAGTTTCTTCCCATTGTGACCAGCCTTACTCTTTACGCATGACAGTGATTTGCCTACGGATTTCAAAGAGGACACGATCCCCATTTTCTTTTTGCGGGCAGAAGAGGACACGGTCTCATGGGTTCGTTGGATGGCCAGCAGCTACTATGTATACTCCTGTGCAAAACCGCAAGCGAAGCAAATACACCGCGCCCATACCTCGGCCAAATTCAAGCCATTTCTGGCTCCATCGTCTCCATTCACTCGCAAACAACGAAACAGTACTACGCTCCTCCCATGACACCGCAATGCTGCGACACACTGGCATCTTAAAAAAAAGTAAATACACGAAGAGTCATAGAACTTGCACGTGACGTTCAGTTTGGTGCATAAAGTCGTAAAATACATGTTTCTGGTCATCTAACTTGTCTTCTCGTTCATATACGGTGCTTTCTATCGTATCCGGCCGTATCCCACGCACACCTGGCGTGCCAACGTTGTGGGGTTCCATTTTCACTGTTTTTCAACCCTTGCATTTTATTTATTTATGCAGAAAATTCTCAAATAAAATTAAAACCAAACTTTTCTGAACCCTTGCATTTTACCTACACGGACAATTCTCAAATGAAATTGAAAACGCGGCTACATGCTGGGCTTCGAACTACTCGACTAACATGATGTTTGGCGATTAGTACGCACAGTTAGCTCCATATTATATGGATAGTACGAAGAAGTAGAAATTAAAACAGGAAAAGCTGTGCAAAAAAGGGATGGCCCCGGTTCAAACCTATGACCTCCTGGCTAGCTCGCCGCATGTGCAGTTAAAGAGATATACACGATTTCTCTTTTGTATCCTTTCTTTTTTCTATCTAAGAAAATAACTTATATTCTAGATAAACTTTTCGGACAAATCATTAAACTTTTCCGCGCAAAGAAAATCATTAAACTTTTGTTTGAATTCGCACAAAATAAAATTTGAAAAATCTAGATAGAAGAAATATAGGGCAGAATGAATGTAAATAATTTTTAGACAAAGAAACTACATTTTTTAAATTCGAATAATTTTAACTTAAACAATCTAGTGCAGAATGAATGAGCGCATTATTTTGGACAAATAGACGGAAATTGTGTTTGAATTCAAATAATTTTAAGTTTTTAAATCTAGATAAAGGAAAATATAGGTCAGAATGCTTGTACATAAATTTTTCAGACAAATGAACTATTTCTTCTGAATTCGAATAATTAAAAATTTAAAAATCTAGATAAAAGAAAATATATTGCAGAATAAATGTACATATATTTCTTTAAGGCAAATTAGGGTTTTTTTTCGAATTTGAATAATTTTAAAGTTGAAAATCTAGATAAATGAAATATAGTTCAGCTGATTTGTCCAAAAGAATTTTAAAATTTGAACAATTTTATATTTGAAAAAAACGATCGCTCAAACAGAATGATTCCACTCTCCCCGTGATAATGTGCATAAATTTCTATTACCCGCGTAGTTTTCTTAAATAGGACAAGATTAATAACAACATACACACGAACATTTCCCCGCATGAATATTTTTTTGAAATGCATGAACATTTTTAAAATGCAACTTACTTTTTTAATTACACAAATATTTTTTACAATTTTTAATTTTTTAAAATATCACATACTTTTTTTACAACATAGAACATTTTTGAAACGTCACAAACAACAAAAATATATGTTGTTTTCTTACATCATTTTATTCCTCCGGGGAATTACACGAACATGTTTTTAGTTTTGGTTTATTCCTTTGTTGGGCTGAGCGAACATTGTATAAAAGAAAATTTTGTTTGTGAGTTTGATGTCAATTTATTCTCGGTCGAGTGGCTAGTGCAGTTATCTCTTAGTTTGCTGGACGTCCGTTCTAGTCCCCTGGCGCTATTTTATTTGTCTTTCTTGAAAGATACTGTGTGCCTACACGTGCGTAATTAAATAAAAATTGAGGATGTTTTTTGCAAAAGAAAGATAATGCATGGCTCACCCAACACCTCACCACTCACCGCCACCGACATGTGGGCCGTATTCATGCTGACACGACACATGAGCACAAGATACGGCTAGATACGAAAGAAGTGGCCGTATCTGCACGCATAGGCAAGTTATGTGACCGCAATGACGTACGACGTATTTTACAACTTTTAGCACCAAACCGAACATCATATGCAAGTTATATGACTGTTATTGATATTACCTCTTAAAAAAATGCAGTATTACTAGTACACCGACAGCAACGATGGCAGACGCCGTAAATATGCTCAACCAGGCCCCCCATTAAAGTCACTCCGTGAAACAAACCTTATCCACACCACTCCCGTCCCCCTCCCGCCGCTATAAAACCCGCCGCTCCACTCCACCAGTTGGAGTAGGAAGAAGAACAAAACGCCTACGCGGTTCACATACACTTTTACACACGGCAGCACACGGAACACGCACACACATTGCTTGTGCACCTCCTCCGCCGGATCACGAGCCAACCGCACCTCAGCCGGCGGGGTAAGAGCGCGAGACGATGGCTGGCCGGAGCAGCAGCCGTTCCATGGTGTCCGCGCACCGGCTCTTCGCGCCGGCGCCGGCGCGCACCCTGCAGCACGCGGCCGACCCGGCCCTGGAGCTCGACGAGGCCGACATCATCTGGGGCGGCGCAGCGCTGGCGTCGTCCCCGCCGGCCGACGCGTACGGGCGGGCCCTGTCCACGTCCACTCCCTCCAGGGCCTCCAAGCCACGCGCCGCGGCGCCACGAGATGCCGCCGGTGGCGGTGGAGGCGTCGGGGGCCCGGCGTCGCTGCCTGTCAACATCCCCGACTGGTCCAAGATCCTGGGGTCAGAGTACGGCGGGGGCAGCGCCGGCGCGGGGCGGTGGCCGTCGGACGATCGCGGGGACGCGTACCTGGACCGCGGCGACCGGCAGTGGGTGCCGCCGCACGAGCAGCTCATGTACCGGGAGCGCGCCGCGGCGTCCTTCTCCGTGCGCGAGGGCGCCGGGCGCACGCTCAAGGGCCGCGACCTCCGCCGCGTCCGCAACGCCATCTGGGAGAAGACCGGCTTCCAGGACTGATCCTGATCCGGCCCGCCTACGGCGATCCATCGTCCGTGCCCTTACGATTAATTTGATGAGTTTTTCTTTTCTTCTACGAGTAGTTTGTGATCGGTGACGAGAATGAGATGCAGCGGATGGTAGTAGAGATTGGTTAAGCCTCTGGTTTTGGCAGTTTTCCCCGGAGAGGCCGGCTGGCTCGATGTACTACCACTAAAACAACCAGCGAATCGATTGCTCCTTAACAAAGATGATGAGTACGAGTTGTACCAGCAATGTCCATGTGCCGTCCACTGATTTCTTGCTGGTTAACCACTGATCTATAATGATCTGCCATCACCAGCACTAGTACTAGTACTAGTACTAAAATGATCTGCCACCTGCAGAGAAAACTGGTTGGTGCAGATAGGCGTAGTAGTACTGTTTGTAAAGATTCCAGAGAAATTAGTTGTAGGTAGAGTGAGCTGTTGGGATTATTGGCAGAGCGGACTCGATTTAAAAAGGGAGCCTAGTCTATCGGGGGAGTTGGGGGCAGATTTGGACGTGCCGAGAATAAAATTTGTAAACAAATCGCATGCGAAATGGATAGGGAAGAGAGAGAGAGATGGAGAAAGTGGGAGGGGCCCTGATTGGACGATGGGGGCGAAATGTCGACACTTCGCATTAACTAGTTAGTTCGCTCGCATACTTAACTGCAAAGTACTCCCTCCTTTCCGGTTTATAGGGCTTATCTTAAAATCCTAGTTTTTTTTATTTTATAAGACTTAATTTGGTTGTTCTTCTTCACAAGTTCAGATTTCAAGGTGCACTAAGTAATTGCATGCAAGTATTAAAAAGAAAATTGATCAATGCATGTACTTTATGCATGCATGCATTGCAATTAATACATTGGTAAACATAATTTTTTAAGAAAAACAAAAGCATTAATTAAATGCTTTTGCAAATTACAAAAAGTATTCCACCACTCATCATCTACCTTGATTGGTGAGATTTTTGAATTGAGCCCTATAAACCGAAAAGGAGGGAGTACTAGCATTGCCTCCAAAAAGAAGGACTAAAAATAGCGACCCGAGTAGTATAGCAGGAATATGAACAAACACCTCACGTTTAGCCTTGCAAGGGCAACCGATGGTTTAGATCACGACTGATGAAGACTCCAAAGAAAGCTACCGGTAAAAAAACACCGCGTACACAAGTCTCGTATAGAATTTCAGCTGTGTTTGTATGACTTTGGACCTCATGCAGCATGTATCACTTCGGAACTCATGCTGGCTCACATTTCTTCTAATTGACCGCCCTTTTTTTCTTTTGAGAACACAGACGGCTTGTTCGAGAACGTATTTCAGTGCTAGATAGACTAATTTTGGAGGAAGAAATAGATCGCCTCTTCTAGAATGTATAGTACTAGTGTTCACGTCTCTTATCCTTCCTTTTCCGCGAGGGAGTACTGAATAAAGTCTCTTGTAATGGAAGGCGTTAGGATATACGGAGTTGCGCTATTGGCATTTTGGTACGAAACCAATTTAGCTCCGTGGAATATTCGCGGCGATAAGAGATGGCAAAGGAAAGGGAAAGCTCCGGGAAAACGCCACTCGGTTGCCGCGTCTGGCCAAGTGAGAGCGACTCTACTGTCGCTCCCTTGCGCGTTAGAAGATCATACGTGCACGTCGTGTAAGTATTTGTGTCTGACAGGCAACAGATAACAGGCGTAAAGAAAAGGCAAGGAGAGAGAGAGAGTTGTGGATTTGACGGAACGCCGCGTTTGCCTGGACCTGGACTTCCGATGGCGATGACATGGGTGGCGGGATAAGACGTACGATCTCGTAATTTAACCTGGGGGATGCGCGGTAGATGCCGCTGACCCAGCTTTTGTCGAGACGTGGTGGTACGACGCGGTGTGGTGCTCGCTGCTCAGTGCTCAGGCCTCAAAGGCACACGAGGAAGCTTTGTCGTTGTCGTCGTCGACGGATTAAAGCCCACTCGGTTTCCCTTCAGCGAAAATAAGGGGTGTTTGGTTCAGTGACTTTTTAGTTCCAGAGACTAGAAAAAATCTCTAAAAAGTCCCTAGAAACCAAACGGAAGGGACTTTTTTTTTACAGAGACTAAAAAAAGACCCTACTAGAGAGTCTTTTTTAATTAGTCCCTGAAACTAGAAATAGGTGGTCGACCAAACACCCCCTAAGCTGTAGAGTATGGTTGGTGTGGTGAAATAGGTGGTCGACCACCTACAGCTGAAAAGTGCCACTTCGAATACAAAAGTCAAGCTCCAAAGTAAGGGAATCAAACTGTCAAAAAAAAAAACGTACCAGTTGGGTTTCCAGCTGATCGGGCAACATGTGTTCAACGCCGTTGAGGAGCTGAGCTGAGCTCGGAACGAAACTCACAAGCGGGCAGCGGCGAATTGTCAGTGGCTAATGCAGAGCACAGAGAGAGTGAAGAACAGCGGAACGATAAAGGCCGGACCCAGCTCGGCCGAAAGATGATGAGGAGGAGGCTACGGCTAGGCATAGCTAGGTGGGCGCTGTCAGTCTGTCAGTTACTACAGCTAGAGGGAACTGACACTTTGCAAGCCGACGGATATAACATGGGTTGTTTGCTTCACGCTTACTAGATTCCTATGTTATGTTGCATCACCATCTGATCTGCGCTACTGATCTAATGGGAGAGAAACCAAACTTTGGAGTGTGTCTAGTCCACTAACGACATCTTCAACGCCGACCTGCAAACTCTTGCATGCATCCGGACTGTGCTGTGTGGATAGCATAAGCCATCTAACGCGGACCTATATCGGTCCGTGGGGTGGTCCAAACGTGATTTATCCAACAAACCGGAGACAAACTTTTGGGTGGGTTGGGGGGGGGGGCTTTGCAGGAGTCTGGACCGATCCTACACCCTCTCCTGACCACCCTGTCCCACCAAACCCCTCCTCTCTAGCCCGCAGGCATTCCCGCCCGGCTCCAGCTGCCCGCATTCATACTGCTGTAGAGCGTCGGTCAACGTTGAAGACGGCTCAGGGCGGACGCGACCTCTCACCGCCTCCGCCATTAAAGTGGCGTGTCATTCGAGGGCGCCGCGCGCGACGCGTCTCCGGTGTCTCAGCTTGTTCAATGCCGAAGACGCGTGACTGGTCGGGACGGGATGGATACCTACCACGCCCGTTCAATGACGCTGCCCATCCGTATGCCGCCATTAAGCAGGTTCGCCGGCGGTAGCGTCGCGCATTGACGCACCCGCACGCCTCGCCACACCGGAATTCACTATATAAAGGCGACCACACCCGGCTAACTCCACACCACAACACAAGCCCCTTCCTATCCTCCTCCCTTGCAGTGCATCCACCACGACTGCAGGCCGCGAAGCTCTGTGGGAGAGCCTTTCTACGGCGATGAAGCATGTTGTGGCCGCCCTGGCCGCCACTTGGCAGAGCTGCCGTGCCAGGCAGATCGAGGACGACTTGTCGGCCAGCTCGCCCGAGGTCTGCGATGACGAGGACGAGACCACGATCGAGACAGGCTCCTGATACGTCTCCAACGTATCTATAATTTTTGATTGTTTCATGCTATTATATATTCTGTTTTGGATGTTGAATGGGCTTTATTATACATTTTTATATTATTTTTAGGACTAACCTATTAACCGGAGGCCCAGCCCAGCCCAAATTGCTGTTTTTTTTCCTATTTTAGTGTTTCGAAGGAAAGGAATATGAAACGGAGTCCAAACAGAATGGAACCTTCCGGAACGTGATTTTCGGAACAAACGTGATCCAGAGGACTTGGAGTGGACGTCAAGCAATCAACGAGGAGGCCACGAGGCAGGGGGCGCGCCTACCCCCTGGGCGCGCCCTCCACCCTCGTGGGCCCCTCGTAGCTCCACCGACCTACTTCTTCCTCCTATATATACTCATATACCCTCGAAACATCATATACGGAGCCAAAAAAACCCTATTTCCACCGCCGCAACCTTCTGTACCCGTGAGATCCCATCTTGGGGCCTTTTCCGGCGCTCCGCCGGAGGGGGCATTGATCACGGAGGGCTTCTACATCAACACCATAGCCTCTCCGATGATGTGTGAGTAGTTTACCTCAGACTTTCGGGTCCATAGTTATTAGCTAGATGGCTTCTTCTCTCTCTTTGGATCTCAATACAAAGTTCTCCTCGATTCTCTTAGAGATCTATTCGATGTAACTCTTCTTTTGCGGTGTGTTTGTCGAGATCCGATGAATTATGGGTTTATGATCAAGATTATCTATGAACAATATCTGAACCTCCTCTGAATTCTTTTATGTATGATTGGTTATCTTTGCAAGTCTCTTCAAATTATCAGTTTGGTTTGGCCTACTAGATTGATCTTTCTTGCAATGGGAGAAGTGTTTAGCTTTGGGTTCAATCTTGCGGTGCTCGATCCGAGTGACAGTAGGGGAAACGACACATATTGTATTGTTGCCATCGAGGATAAAAAGATGGGGTTTATATCATATTGCATGAGTTTATCCCTCTACATCATGTCATCTTGCTTAAAGCGTTACTCCGTTCTTATGAACTTATACTCTAGATGCATGCTGGATAGCGGTCGATGTGTGGAGTAATAGTAGTAGATGCAGGCAGGAGTCGGTCTACTTGTAACGGACGTGATGCCTATATACATGATCATACCTAGATATTCTCATAACTATGCTCAATTCTATCAATTGCTCGACAGTAATTTTTTCACCCACCGTAATACTTATGCTATCTCGAGAGAAGCCACTAGTGAAACCTACGGCCCCCGGGTCTATTCTCTATCATATTAATCTCCCGTTATTTCTATTACTGTTTATTTTGCTTTCTTTACTTTTACTCTTTATCATAAAAATACCAAAAATATTTTCTTATCATCTCCATCAGATCTCACTTTTGCAAGTGGCCGTGAAGGGATTGACAACCCCTTTATCGCGTTGGTTGCAAGGTTCTTATTTGTTTGTGTAGGTGCGTGGGACTTGAACGTGGTCTCCTATTGGATTGATACCTTGGTTCTCAAACTGAGGGAAATACTTACGCTACTTTACTGCATCACTCTTTCCTCTTCAAGGGAAAACCAACGCAGTGCTCAAGAGGTAGCAAGAAGGATTTCTGGCGTCGTTGCCGGGGAGGCTTACGCCAAGTCAAGTCAAGATTTGATCTCCCAACAACGAGCCATTTCTGGCGCCGTTGCCGGGGAGTCTACACACAAGTCAAGACATACCAAGTACCCATCACAAACTCTTATCCCTCGCATTACATTATTTACCATTTGACTCTCGTTTTCCTCTCCCCCACATCACCCTTGCCGTTTTATTTGCCCTCTCTTTCCGTTCGCCTTCTTCCCGTACGTCTTTTTGTTTGTGTTTCCACATGCCTTCTATTTGCTTGCATCTTTGCTTGCTAAAAATCTATTGATATGGATCCACTTAAAGTGTTCTACTTGGATCATCTTTGATCCTTATGCGCTCGTGCTGAAACCCCAAAGCATGCTCATTTTGTGCGTCACCGTTTGTCTGAAAAAGGGAGACTCTTATGGGATCAAATAAACAGATTGCTGTGTTATGCTTGGAACCTTTGTGAAATTTGTGATATTACTTGTTGCTCTAAGAACCCTAAAAAACACCTTCCCTACCTATGTGAGTTTAATGAAAAGGAAATCTTATCCTCCTATTCAAAGGGTGTTTATAGTTACTATGATATCGAACAAATTGAAGAATTTGTTGCTTTTAAGGGTGCTTATGAAGTTGCTTCTTTGATTGAAAAGTATGATATTACTCTTTACGAATCTGAAAATTTGGACATACTTAAATATTGCTATGAAAATTATACTCATAATGTCTATGTCAAAGAATTTATTGAAAGAATAACCGTTGCTTCTGAAGAAAATAATGATATGCATGAATCTATAGATAATTATGGTTCCGATGATTTGATTGAAATATCCCTGGATGAACATGAAGCTTGCTATTCTTGTGTCCATGATGCCAATATTTATGAAGATGAATTTGCTATAGTTCCTTATGTTAAACATGAGATCGTTGCTATTGCACCCATACTTGATAGTTCCTTCGATGAAAAGCATGATTGCAATGATGTTATTATAAATTCTCTTGATGTGAATTGTGCTAATAATATGCAAAACCCTAAGCTTGGGGATGCTAGTTTTGCTATGACTACTATTTGTTGCAATGATCATGATTGGGGTGATTCTTCTTTTGATCTTGAAAATTTATTTAAGCCCCATGATGAATATGAGATTGATAATAGTGTTTGCAATATTATTGAAAGTGGGTTTGGAAGAGTGTCAACTTTAGATCCCACATATTTGGATAATGTTCAATCTTATGAATTTCTTGATAAAAGTGGGTTTGGGAAGGTCATGACTTTAGTTAATGATAATCCCACTATTTTGGAAGAGTGTCAACTTCGCATGCATGTGGATCGTGTTGAGAATATGTTATGTGATAGCTATTTTGTTGAATTTGCCTATGATCCTACATGTAATTATTATGAGAGAGGAAAATATTGTTGTAGAAATTTTTATCTTACTAAATTACCTCTCGTCATGTTGAGATTGCTATCGTCTCTTTCTTCTTCCTTGCATATGCTAATTTTTGCTTGCCTTGCAAATTTGTTTGCTTATAATATGCCTATGCATAGGAAATATGTTAGACTTAGATGTGTTTGTCAAGTGTTTTATGATGCTCTCTTTGCGCTTCAATTCTTGTCTTTCATGTGAGCATCATTAAAATTATCAATGCCTAGCTAAAAGGCTTTAAAGAAAAGCGCTTGTTGGGAGACAACCCAATATTTTTACTTGATGTTATTCAATAAATATTTTATATAGACTCTGGTTAGATTTTATTTTATGTTTTAATTAGTGTTTGTGCCAAGTTAAACCTATAGGATCTTCTTGGATGATAGTTATTTGATCTTGCTGAAAATTCCAGAAACTTTCTGTTCACGAAAACAATTGTTAAAAATCACCAGAACGTGATAAAATACTGATTCCAATTGCAGTAGATCAATAAACAAATTGTCTAGGTCTTCCTATTTTGGTAGATTTTTATGAGTTCCAGAAGTTTGCGTTAGGTACAGATTACTACAGACTGTTCTGTTTTTGACAGATTCTGTTTTTCGTGTGTTGTTTGCTTATTTTGATGAATCTATGGCTAGTAAAAGAGTTTATAAACCATAGAGAAGTTGGAATACAGTAGGTTTAACACTAATATAAATAAATAATGAGTTCAATACAGTACCTTGAAGTTGTGTTTTGTTTTCTTTCGCTAACGGAGCTCATGAGATTTTCTGTTGAGTTTTGTGTTGTGAAGTTTTCAAGTTTTGGGTAAAGATTTGATGGATTATGGAACAAGGATTGGCAAAAGCCTAAGCTTGGGGATGCCAAAGGCACCCCAAGGAAAAATTCAAGGACAACCAAAAGCCTAAGCTTGGGGATGCCCCGGAAGGCATCCCCTCTTTCGTCTTCGTCCATCGGTAACTTTACTTGATGCTATATTTTTATTCACCACATGATATGTGTTTTGCTTGGAGCGTCTTGTCTGATTTGAGTCTTTGCTTTTTAGTTTACCACAATCATCCTCGCTGAATACACTTTTGAGAGAGACACGCATGATTCGGAATTTATTAAAATACTCTATGAGCTTCACTTATATCTTTTTGAGCTATATACTTTTTGCTCTAGTGCTTCACTTATATGTTTTAGAGCACGGTGGTAGTTTTGTTTCATAGAAATTATTGTTCTCTCATGCTTCACTTATATTATTTTGGGAGTCCTACAAAACAGCATGGTAATTTGCTTAAATTGTGAAATTAGTCCTAATATGATAGGCATCCCAGATTAGTAAAAACCTTCTTATAAGTGCATTGAATACTAAGATAAGTTTGATGCTTGATGATTGTTTTGAGATATGGAGGTAGTGATATTAAAGTTGTGCTAGTTGAGTAATTTTGAATTTGAGAAATACTTGTGTTGAAGTTTGCAAGTCCCATAGCATGCACGTATGGTAAACGTTGTGTAACAAATTTGAAACATGAGGTGTTCTTTGATTGTCCTCCTTATGAGTGGCGGTCGGGGACGAGCGATGGTCTTTTCCTACCAATCTATCCCCCTAGGAGCATGCGCGTAGTGCTTGGTTTTTGATGACTTGTAGATTTTGCAATAAGTATGTGAGTTCTTTATGACGAATGTTGAGTCCATGGATTATACGCACTCTCACCCTTCCATCATTGTTAGCCTCTTCGGTACCATGCATTGCCCTTTCTCACCTTGAGAGTTGGTGCAAAATTCGCCGGAGCATCCAAACCCCGTGATACGATACGCTCTATCACACATAAACCTCCTTGTATCTTCCTCAAAACAACCATCATACCTACCTATTATGGCATTTCCATAGCCATTCCGAGATATGTTGCCATGCAACTTTCCACCATTCCGTTTATCATGACATGCTTCGTCATTGTCATATTGCCTTGCATGATCATGTAGTTGACATAGTATTTGTGGCAAAGCCACCATGCATATTATTTCATACATGTCACTCTTGATTCATCCCGGTACACCGCCGGACGCATTCATATAGAGTCATACTTTGTTCTAGTATCGAGTTGTAATCATTGAGTTGTAAATAAATAGAAGTGTGATGATCATCATTCATAGAGCATTGTCCCAAATAAAAAAAGGGGAGAAAGGCCAAATAAAAAAAGGCCCAAAAAATATATAAATAAAAAGGGGCAATGCTACTATCCTTTTTTTCACACTTGTGCTTCAAAGTAGCACCATGATCTTTATGATAGAGAGTCTCTTGTTTTGTCACTTTCATATACTAGTGGGAATTTTTCATTATAGAACTTGGCTTGTATATTCCAACAATGGGCTTACTCAAATGCCCTAGGTCTTTGTGAGTAAGCAAGTTGGATGCACACCCACTTAGTTTCTTTTGTTGAGCTTTCATACATTTATAGCTCCAGTGCATCCGTTGCATGGCAATCCCTACTCCTTGCATTGATATCAATTGATGGGAATCTCCCTAGCCCGTTGATTAGCCGCGTCAATGTGAGACTTCTCCTTTTTTGTCTTCTCCACATAACCCCCATCATCATATTCTATTCCACCCATAGTGTTATATCCATGGCTCACGCTCACATATTGCGTGAAAGTTGAAAAAAGTTTGAGATTACTAAAGTATGAAACAATTGCTTGGCTTGTCATCGGGGTTGTGCATGATGAGAGCATTCTTGTGTGACGAAAATGGAGCATGACCAGACTATATGATTTTGCAGGGATGAACTTTCTTTGGCCATGTTATTTTGAGAAGACATAATTGCTTAGTTAGTTTGCTTGAAGTATTATTACTTTTATGTCAATATTAAACTTTTATCTTGAATCTTTCGGATCTGAATATTCATGCCACAAATAATAGAATTACATTGAAAATTATGCTAAGTAGCATTCCACATCAAAAATTCTGTTTTTATCATTTACCTACTCGAGGACGAGCAGGAATTAAGCTTGGGGATGCTTGATACGTCTCCAACGTATCTATAATTTTTGATTGTTCCATGCTATTATATATTCTGTTTTGGATGTTTAATGGGCTTTATTATACACCTTTATATTATTTCGGGGACTAACCTATTAACCGAAGGCCCAACCCAAATTGCTGTTTTTTTCCTATTTCAGTGTTTCGAAGGAAAGGAATATCAAACGGAGTCCAAACAGAATGAAACCTTCGGGAACATGATTTTCGGAACAAACGTGATCCAGAGGACTTGGAGTGGACGTCAAGCAATCAACGAGGAGGCCACGAGGCAGGGGGCGCGCCTACCCCCCTGGGCGCGCCCTCCACCCTCGTGGGCCCCTCGTAGCTCCACCGACCTACTTCTTCCTCCTATATATACTCATATACCCTGGAAACATCATATACGGAGCCAAAACCCTATTTCCACCACCGCAACCTTCTGTACCCGTGAGATCCCATCTTGGGGCCTTTTCCGGCGCTCCGCCGGAGGGGGCATTGATCAGGGAGGGATTCTACATCAACACCATAGCCTCTCCGATGATGTGTGAGTAGTTTACCTCAGACCTTCGGGTCCATAGTTATTAGCTAGATGGCTTCTTCTCTCTCTTTGGATCTCAATACAAAGTTCTCCTCGATTCTCTTGGAGATCTATTCGATGTAACTCTTCTTTTGCGGTGTGTTTGTAGAGATCCGATGAATTGTGGGTTTATGATCAAGATTATCTATGAACAATATTTGAATCTCCTCTTAATTCTTTTATGTATGATTGGTTATCTTTGCAAGTCTCTTCGAATTACCAGTTTGGTTTGGCCTACTAGATTGATCTTTCTTGCAATGGGAGAAGTGTTTAGCTTTGGGTTCAATCTTGCGGTGCTCGATCCCAGTGACAGTAGGGGAAACGACACGTATTGTATTGTTGCCATCGAGGATAAAAAGATGGGGTTTTATCATATTGCATGAGTTTATCCCTCTACATCCTGTCATCTTGCTTAAAGCGTTACTCCATTCTTATGAACTTAATACTCTAGATGCATGCTGGATAGCGGTCGATGTGTGGAGTAATAGTAGTAGATGCAGGCAGGAGTCGGTCTACTTGTCACGGATGTGATGCCTATATACATGATCATACCTAGATATTCTCATAACTATGCTCAATTCTATCAATTGCTCGACAGTAATTTGTTCACCCACCGTAATACTTATGCTATCTTGAGAGAAGCCACTAGTGAAACCTATGGCCCCCGGGTCTATTCTCTATCATATTAATCTCCCGTTATTTCTATTACTGTTTATTTTGCTTTCTTTACTTTTACTCTTTATCATAAAAATACCAAAAATATTTTCTTATCATCTCCATCAGATCTCACTTTTGCAAGTGGCCGTGAAGGGATTGACAACCCCTTTATCGTGTTGGTTGCAAGGTTCTTATTTGTTTGTGTAGGTGCGTGGGACTTGAACGTGGTCTCCTATTGGATTGATACCTTGGTTCTCAAACTGAGGGAAATACTTACGCTACTTTACTGCATCACTCTTTCCTCTTCAAGGGAAAACCAACGCAGTGCTCAAGAGGTAGCAGCTCCGACGACACCGCTCTGACTCACGCGCCTCCTATGCATGCCGACTTCACCATGGAGTAGGTGCAGGCGCACTACAATGCCACCATGGTGGTGGTGCAGCCTTCATCGGTGCCTCGGTCGGCATTCCAGCAGGCGCAGGAGGAACAGAGGTAGAACCTATTCCTCGTGGAGGAGCATCAGCTGGCGAAGGGCCAGAACTACGGCGAGAGGGCGAGCGAAGAGGCCATGGCAGCCATGGCCAAGGCGAACCCCAACTTGGTCTCAGACAGCGTGCCATCTATGATGTCGTCCGCACTCAAGCCACCGCTGGCCAGGAAGCGGCCGCCGTGGAGGCGCAGCTACAGGCTATCGCGGTGGAGAACAACGCCAATTGCGGCTCTTATGCGCCGCCAATGAACCATCAGCCGGCTCGGTGGGACGAAGACAGCGCCGGCGCCACCATTTCCATCATGGACCTCACATCCACCGACGACGGACACGTCGCAGACTCCTCCGAGGATGAGTAGGCCACGGGAGGCGGCGGTGCCTTGTGTCCCATGTGGGCCGGCCCGTCTCCTGTGTTCTACTCTTCCTTGTCGGAGACCGCACCTTCACTTCATCGGTGAAAGGATCGATATAGTTGACTAGAGGGGGGTGAATAGGCAACTAACAATTTTTAGCTTTTCTTTACCAATTTAAACTTTGCATCAAAGTAGGTTGTCTAGATATGCAACTAGGTGAGCAACCTATATGATGCAACAACAACAAGCACAAAAGCAAGCATGGGATACCACACAATATAGGCTTGCACAAATAAAGGTACGAGATAACCAAGAGTGGAGCCGGTGAAGACGAGGATGTGTTACCGAACTTCCTTCCTTTTGAGGGGGAGTACGTCTCCGTTGGAGCATCAAAGCACAAGTGCTCCCTGGGTGATTTTGTTAATTAATGTCGACATATCTCTTGTTGGACTAATACTTCTACCTAGTATATTTCAGATAAGTTCAACAATGGAGTGGCGTGGACAAGAGGATGTGGAACCCCTTCAAGATGCTAAGGACAAAGGATTGGCTCAAGCTCAAAGCTCAGGACTCTACATTTTCTATTTTCAGTGATCCAAGATCACATTGAGTCCATAGGAAAGCCAATACTATTAAAAGGGGATGAGGTGTTGCTTAATGGGTTTCTTGCTCAAAATTCTTAGTGATATGCTCCAAAACCCTCAACTACTTTCTAATATCCACATATGTCCCAAATCAAAAGTCAAACTCGGCCCCATCGAAATCTTCTATCCGGCGCCACCGAGTTCACTTGACATAGCCACTGCCAAAACCCTAGTCTTTTCGGTCTCACCAATAGGGATCTCGGTCTCACCGAGATGGGATTGCAAACTCTCTGTTGCCTATTGCAATAATCTCGGTCTCACCGAGATATGCGATCGGTCACACCGAGTTTGCAATGGAAACTCTCTGTCTCCCTTTCGTAACATTTCGGTCCAACTGAGATGAGCGAATTGGTCCCACCGAGTTTGCCTGACCAACTCTCTGGTTAGCTTATTACCAAAATCGGTCCCACCGAGTTTGTGTAATCGGTCTCACCGAGATTACGTTATGCCCTAACCCTAACGACATCGGTCCCACCGAGTTGACATGTCGGTCCCACCGAAAATCCTAACGTTCACATTTTGAACTAAATCGGTCTGACCGAGTTTTATAATTCGGTCCCATCGAGTTTGGTGATTTGTGTGTGACGGTTAGATTTATTGTGGAGGCTATATATACCCCTGCACCCACTCTTCATTCATGGAGAGAGCCATCAGAACATGCCTACACTGCCAACATACATTTTCTGAGAGAGAACCACCTACACTTGTGTTGAGGTCAAGATATTCCATTCCAACCACATAAATCTTGATCTCTAGCCTCCCCCAAGTTGCTTTCCACTCAAATCATATTTCTACCAAATCCAATCCTATGAGTGAGAGAGTTGAGTGTTGGGGAGACTATCATTTGAAGCACAAGAGCAAGGAGTTCATCATCAACACACCATCTATTACCTTTTGGAGAGTGGTGTCTCCTAGATTGGCTAGGTGTCACTTGGGAGCCTCCGTCAAGATTGTGGAGTTGAACCAAGGAGTTTTTACGGGCAAGGAGATCGCCTACTTTGTGAAGATCTACCCTAATGAGGCAAGTCCTTCGTGGGCGATGGACATGGTGGGATAGACAAGGTTGCTTCTTCGTGGACCCTTCGTGGGTGGAGCCCTCCGTGGACTCGTGCAACCGTTACCCTTCGTGGGTTGAAGTCTCCATCAACGTGGATGTACGATAGCACCACCTATCGGAACCACGGATAAAAAATCTCCGTGTCTCCAATTGTGTTTGCACACTCCAATCCCATCCCTTTACATTCTTGCAACTTGCATGATTTACTTTCCGCTGCTCATATACTCTTATCATGCTTGCTTGATATGTATTGTGAATGTGTGAACTTGTGCTAAAACTCCACTTCAACTTAAAGAAATTAAAAACTATAACTTTTCTTGCTAAGAGTCTATTCACCCCCCTCTAGACACCTCTTCTCGATCCTTTCAATTGGTATCAGAGCATTGGTCTCCATTGCTTTGGTTTAATCACCATTGGAGGAAGATGGATGAGTCTACGTTGGGGAGTCTTAGACGTAGAGTGCCTATTCTTGATGGAGAGTTCTTTCATGAGTGGAAAAATGAGATGCTTGAGATTTTCAATGAATATCATTTGAACAAGTACATTACTAGCCCTTGTGCACCTTATGTTGATCCTTTGCATCCTACCCTTGATGAGTCTATTGACATGATCCGCAACCTTAGAACTGTTAATCTTATCACTAGAGGCTTGCCTAGAAACTTGATTGGATGTTTGCCTACTCTTGATTGTGCCTACACTATATGGAAATTTCTTGAGGAAAGATTTCCAAATTATGCCTTGCAAAACTTAGATGAAATTCTCCATAAGTCTATTGCCTTGAGTAAGATGAATTCCAATGATCCTAAGTTTGGTGATTGTCTATTTGAGCTTACTAATCTCATGCGTGCCAAAGGAGATGTTGGAATCATTAGCAATATCATCTCCGAAGCTATTAGAATTCATAAAGATGACCATTGTGATGATCATTTATCTAACGAATTACCCTCTCTAGGAATTGATCAAATACAAGACGATGTTGAACATGGATACTATGATGAGGATGATGATGTGACTATGATCTTGATGATGCGATGAGACACTTTGGTCTTATGGCTAATCTTCGTGGCTACATGGCTGGAGGAAAGGAATGGGTCCTTGATAGTGGATGTACTGATCATATGACCGGAGACAAGGATATGTTTCGTGAGCTTGCTGAAAACGACGGCCCTCGGAAGTATGTCACTTTCGGTGATAACTCAAAGGGTAAGGTGGTTGGCCTTGGCAAGGTGGCCATCTCACATGATAGCTCCATACAAAATGTCATGCTCGTTGAATCTCATGGGTATAATTTACTTTCAGTATCTAGACTTGCTGATTTCGGTTTCAATGTCCTATTTACTGAAGTAGATTGCCAAGTGTTTCGAAGAGACAATCATAAAATGGTCTTTGCCGGTATACGTAGAGGAGATCTTTACATTGTCGATTTCACTAAAAAGGCTCAACCTAGAACTTGCTTAATTGCTAAATCTTCTAAAGGCTGGTTGTGGCATAGAAGGTTAGGTCATGTGGGCATGCAAAATCTTGATAAGCTTATTAAACGTGATCATATCCTTGGAGTAAAAGATGTTATATTTGACAAGGATAGACTTTGTAGTGCTTGTCAAGCAGGAAAACAAGTTGGAGGAAGTCACCCCGTGAAGAACATTATGACCACGAGAAGACCGCTTGAGCTACTTCATATGGATCTCTTTGGTCCCAATGCCTACAAGAGTCTCGGTGGTAACTCATTTGGCCTAGTTATAGTTGATGATTTTTCAAGATTTACGTGGGTGTTCTTTCTCGATGATAAATCGCAGGTCCAAAATATCTTCAAGAACTTCACTAGGAAGGCCCAAAATCAATTTGAAGTGAAGATCAAGAAGGTTCGCAGCGACAACGGAACGGAGTTCAAGAACGCAAATGTGGATACCTTTCTTGAAGAAGAAGGGATTTCACACGAGTTCTCGGCTACGTGCACGCCTCAACAAAATGGAGTTGTTGAGAGGAAGAACCGGACTCTTATTGAGATGGCAAGAACGATGCTTGATGAGTACAAGACCCCAAAACACTTTTGGGGCGGAAGCGGTTGAGACAGCCTGTCATGCAAAAAATCGCTTGTATCTTCACAAGCAGCTCGGCAAGACGGCATACGAGCTTCTCACCAGTAACAAACCCCAAGTTGGAAACTTTCGAGTATTCGGCTCAAAGTGCTACATTCTTGATAAGCATCGTCGTTCTAAATTTGCTCCTAAATATCATGAAGGTTTCCTACTTGGTTATGGCTCAAACTCTCACACTTACCGTGTCTACAACAATTTCACCCGAAAGGTTGAAGAGACGGTAGATGTGAAGTTTGATGAATCTAACGGCTCGCAAGTAGAGAAATTGCCAATTGATGTAGGAGACAAAGACCCTTTGGAAGCAATCCAAGACTTGTCTATTGGCAAGATTCGTCCAACGGAGGTGAAGGAGAGTACCTCATCCGTCCAAGTGGAATCTTCTACCTCACGACAAGGTGAACCAAGAGTTGATACAGAAGCATCCATAAGTGGGACACACCAAGACGAAGAAAACGAGGCAGTACACCAAGATGAACATCAACAACCTCCTTCTCCACCGCGACAAGAGAACGACAACGCCAACAATGAAGAAGGCCAAGAAGAAGAAGGAGATGATGAAGAAGATGTTCCACCCCGAACCAAGCAAAAGCTCTCACGAGTTTGAGCAAGAGTCTCCAAAGACCACCCCGTCGAGCAAATCTACAATGATATCCAAACCGGGAGAATCACTCACTCTAAAACTCGTTTGGCTAACTTTTGTGAACATTACTCATTCATCTCTAGCATTGAACCTACGAAGGTTTAAGAAGCATTGGAAGATCCGGATTGGATAAACGCCATGCATGAAGAGCTACACAACTTTGAGAGAAATCAAGTATGGACATTGGTCGAGAAGCCCGACAACAACCACAACATCATTGGTACCAAATGGGTGTTTCGCAACAAGCAAGATGAAGATGGTCAAGTTGTCCGCAACAAAGCTCGTCTAGTCGCCCAAGGCTACACTCAAATCGAAGGTATGGACTACGGTGAGACATATGCCCCCGTTGCTAGACTTGAGTCCATCCGCATCTTACTTGCCTATGCTAATCACCATGATATCACTCTATACCAAATGGATATTAAAAGTGCTTTTCTAAATGGTGAAATTGAGGAGGAAGTTTATGTTAAACAACCTCCCGGCTTTGTCAATCCTAAGAAACCTGATCATGTTTACAAACTTCACAAAGCTCTTTATGGTCTTAAACAAGCTCCTAGAGCGTGGTATAAATGCTTGACCAAGTTCCTTATTGAAAAGGGCTTTGAGATTGGAAAGATAGACTCTACTCTTTTTACTAAAAGGGTTAATGGTGAATTATTTGTATGCCAAATTTATGTTGATATCATATTTGGTTCAACTAACCCTCATTTTAGTGAGAAGTTTGGAAATCTAATGTCGGAGAATTTTGAGATGTCTATGATGAGTGAACTTAAGTTCTTTCTTGGTTTGCAAATCAAGCAAACTAAGGAAGGCACCTTTGTCTCTCAAACAAAGTACACCAAGGACTTATTCAAGAAGTTCAACATGCAAGAAAGTATAGGTATGAATACTCCCATGCCTACTATTGGACATCTTGATTTGACTAAGGATGGTAAACCGGTTGCTCAAAAGGTTTATCGCTCTATGATTGGATCATTGTTATATCTATGTGCCTCTCGTCCCGATATTATGCTAAGTGTGTGCATGTGTGCACGATATCAAGCACCCCCAAAGAATGTCATCTTAAGGCTGTGAAAAGGATAGTAAGATACTTAATACATACACCAAATTTTGGCATTTGGTATCCTAAGAGGTCATCTTTTGATCTTATTGGCTATTCCGACTCGGACTATGCCAGAGACAAGGTTGATAGAAAGTCCACTTCGGGTACTTGTCAATTTCTTGGTAGATCTCTTGTGTCTTGGTCTTCCAAGAAACAAAACTCGGTACCCTTATCCACCGCCGAAGCGGAATACATTGCCGCCGGTTCTTGTTGTGCTCAATTACTTTGGATGACCCAAACTCTTAAAGATTATGGGATCAATGTGAAACATGTTCCATTGCTTTGTGACAATGAAAGTGCTATTAAGATTGCTCACAATCCCGTGCAACATTCTCGAACTAAGCATATTGAAGTTCGTCATCATTTCATTCGAGATCATGTTGCTAAAGGGTACATTGATCTTAAGCATGTTCGTACCGATAAGCAATTGGCGGATATATTCACCAAACCGCTTGATGAGAAAGTTTTTGCCGTTCGAGAGGAGAATTGAACATCATTGATGCTTCAAACTTGGAGTAGGAACTCCATGTGGATACATGCAAGGCATGAGCCTATGACTAATCCTTGATATTTCTTTCATGATGCTATTCATATGTCTTGGATATATTTGCACCCTTGCATGCTATCTAACCCTTGTAGGTACTTGGATTAATCTAAATCTATGAGATTGCAACTCACTCACATCTTGAGCAATCTCTACATCACCAAGTCTCTACAATATGGTGGTTGGAAACAAGGAAGCATGAAACTCTTCGAACATATCCTTTGATAAATTCTATATCAAGTTTCATGATTGTCATTTTGGATACACAAGTGCTATTCCTTGCAAAACTAACCCATGTAGGTAGATGAACTCCAATTCCAAGTGGTGCTCCCAACTTTTGATGAGCTACATCAACCTTGAGCATCCCACACAAGTTCAACTACATGATCAAGATCAACACCACCACCCAAGGTATGTTATTCCATCTTAGAGAAGCTTTACTCCAAGTCATGGGTCAAAGCAACTCAACAAGATGTAAATACATCAAGATGCTTAAACGAAAAATGGTAACCCCATTTTGAGCTTAAACGATGAGTATGACCTATGATCAAGTGATCTCACTTGACTCCTAAGTCAATATACTCTAACATAGGTGACTTTGTCGCCGACCAATTCTAGATGAAGTTCTCTTGTGTTTCTCTGTGCGCTTGCATTTGTCTCATGCATATCTGTTTCCCCTTTCAAAAAAAACTTCATCTAGACTTCCTTTCTTTTCTTTGTTCTGCATTCGCTGCATCCAATTCCTTGCAAATTCTTTAGTTAATTCCTTGCAAATCCTTGTGAGATTTTACCTGCCTAGTGAGCTGAGGTGACAAGTGTTTTCTCTGTGCTGAACTCGGTCACACCGGTCTGTTGCTTTCGGTCCAACCAGTTTCTTTCGATGCAACCAAAGCACACAACTCGGGGCCACCGATTTCACTGCAGAAAAGACAACTTGCCACTTGATCCTGCATTTTTGCTCCAGCTCCACTCGATGATTCTTGTCCTCTACCAGCATCATATTCTCTATGCTACTTTGCTCTGTGCCTCAAGGACCAAACCTATTTTGACTCTCACTCTAGAAGATCCCTTCTTGGAAATTGATGTCAAAGGGGGAGAGAGAGAGATCACATCAAAGCTTAATCACTTTAAAAGGGGGAGAGAGTTCTTCAACAGGGGGAAAGAGGAATCACATTAAGCCCCTGATGCTTGGTGTTCAAGAGGAGAGAAGAAACATGTCTTCAAGAGGGGAAAGACATGTTCATACCTGTGTTTATTTGGTTGCTTGCATTTGCTCTGATTTTCTGTTCCCTATCTTCTCCCAGTATCCCATACAAGATTCAGGGGGAGCAAGACATCTAAGGGAAGAAAATCTTTGAATTCATTGCATATCCTTAGCTTTGGGGACATGTCTATATCCAATAGAGTACCTAGTACTCACTCTCTACATGTCATCCCAATCTTGGTACTCTTGTGGTTTGTTGTTCTTGCTCTGCTTAATAGATGTATCTGTGTTATCTAACCTTGTTTACCCAGGTTCATCTCTTCCAAAGCTAGCTCAAGACCACAAGGTAAGTATATGCATCACACTCATGCGCATGAGGATATCTTGCTGATGTACATATTGTTTGCAAGAAGGACTCATGAGCATGAAGGTATATTTCCTATATTCACACCTTTTGCTCTGATGCATATAGCCAAGATACATGTAACACATTGCTTACCCTGTCATGCTTATGCATTCACATGCTCCTATATTCCATATTTACATGATTGCATACATGTAGGGGGAGCCTATGCATGTTACATGTCTTTCCAAAGCTTTACTTGTTATTATCTATATCTTTATCTAAAGCTTTGATGTATGTTGTCATCAATTACCAAAAAGGGGGAGATTGAAAGCACAAGTGCTCCCTGGGTGATTTTGGTAATTAATGTCAACATATCTCTTGTTGGACTAATACTTCTACCTAGTATGTTTCAGATAAGTTCAACAATGGAGTGACATGCACAAGAGGATGTGGAACCCCTTCAAGATGCTAAGGACAAAGGATTGGCTCAAGCTCAAAGCTCAGGACTCTACATTTTCTATTTTCAGTGATCCTAGATCACATTGAGTCCATAGGAAAGCCAATACTATTAAAAGGGGATGAGGTGTTGCTTAATGGGTTTCTTGCTCAAAATGCTTAGTGATATGCTCCAAAACCCTCAACTACTTTCTCATATCCACATATGTCCCAAACCAAAAGTCAAACTCGGCCCCACCGAAATCTTCTATCCGGCGCCACCGAGTTCACTTGACATAGCCACTGCCAAAACGCTAGTCTTTTTGGTCTCACCAATAGGGATCTCGGTCTCACCGAGATGGGATTGCAAACTATCTATTGCCTATTGCAATAATCTCGGTCTCACCGGGATATGCGATCGGTCCCACTGAGTTTGCAATGCAAACTCTCTGTCTCCCTTTCGTAATGTTTCGGTCCAACCGAGATGAGCGAATCGGCCCCACCAAGTTTGCCTGACCAACTCTCTGGTTAGCTTATTACCAAAATTGGTCCCACCGAGTTTGTGTAATCGGTCTCACCGAGATTACGTTATGCCCTAACCCTAACGACATCGGTCCCACCGAGTTGACATGTCGGTCCCACCGAAAATCCTAACGTTCACATTTTGAACTAAATCGGTCTGACCGAGTTTTATAATTCGGTCCCACCGAGTTTGGTGATTTGTGTGTAACGGTTAGATTTTGTGTGGAGGCTATATATACCCCTGCACCCACTCTTCATTCATGGAGAGAGTCATCAGAACATGCCTACTCGGTGCCACCCGCTTGATATGTATTGTGAATGTGTGAACTTGTGCTAAAACACCACTTCAACTTAAAGAAATTAAAAACTGCAACTTTTCTTGCTAAGAGTCTATTCACCCCCCTCTAGACACCTCTTCTCAATCCTTTCAGAGCGGTGTGGAGGCACAATGCTCCCCAAGAAGCCACTAGGGCCACCGTATTCTCCTCACGCCCTCACATAATGCGAGATGCCGTGATTCCACTATTGGTGCTCTTGGAGGCGGCGACCGGACCTTTACAAACAAGGTTGGGGAAATCTCCACAACTTAATTGGAGGCTCCCAACAACACCACGAAGCTTCACCACAATGGAATATGGCTCCGCGGTGATCTCAACCGTCTAGGGTGCTCAAACACCCAAGAGTGACAAGATCCGCAAGGGATTGGTGGGGGAAATCAAATTTCTCTTGGTGGAGTGTAGATCGTGGCCTTCTCAACCAATTCCTAGGAAATCAACAAGTTTGATTGGCTAGGGAGAGAGATCGGGCGAAAATGGAGCTTAGAGCAGCAATGGAGCTTGGGGTGGAAGAGGTAGTCAACTCGGAGAAGAAGACTCCCCTTATATAGTGATAGAACAAATCCAACCGTTATCCACTTACTCAGCCCGCGACGAGCGGTACTACCGCACTAAACAAGCGGTACTACCGCATGAGCCCACGGTACTACCGCAAGGCCCTGCGGAACTACCGCTGCCGCGGCAGGAGCTAGCCCAGGCCTGTAGCATAGGAGCCGAGGGCGGTAGAGCCGCTGGCGCGGTACTACCGCTCCCCCTTGCGGTACTACCGCAAGGCAGGGTTGGTCTAGACTGGGAAGGCACAGACATATAAAAATACATCTGTGGTTACTTCTGCTGAGTTTCGATCTATGCAAAAATCCGACACGGTACTACCGCAAGCCTGGAGCGGTACTACCGCATAGGGCGCGGATGTAAAAAATTACATCCGCCCCTACTTCCGCTCATGCTGTTGTGCCTGGCCAGAGCTCACGGTACTACCACGCCCATGGTGCGGTACTACCGTGTAGGGCGCGGATGTAAAAAATTACATCCGCCCCTACAACCGCTCGAGCAGCTGAGCCTGGCTTGAGGCCACGGTACTACCGCTCCCAAGGAGCGGTACTACCGTGAGCACCTGTGGTTCTATCGCGCCTGAGGCCGGTACTACCGCAAGGGCCTGCGGTACTACCGCTCCGAAGAGCAGTACTACCGCATGCCCCAGTTCAGCAACACTAGGAGTCCTTCATTTTGCAAAGACACGGAGAAACGGAGGATGCCCCAAAGAGCCAAAGGAAAGGTGGTGCAAAAAGGAACAGACGTGTATGTGTTGATTCCACCCAAACCTTCCCAACGCGGACCACCTCTTAATAGTACGGCTTTCCTACGACTCAAATCCACCGAAAAGAAACTTAGAGAAATGCCGTCTTCAATAGTCTTTGAGGGGCACCAAATCGTCTTGTGCCTAGTCATGATATGTCTGAAATGCTCAATGCACACGATTAGTCCGCAAATGCATTGTCATCAATCACCAAACAACTAAGGGATAAATATGCCCTTACAATCTCCCCCCTTTTGGTGGATTGATGACAATACGGGATTTGCACAAAGGGATATAAAATAGAACATAGGCAAACCCCACATCTATAAAATATAGACGGGATCCCCCTAGATGTGTGCTTTCTAGAGAAATGCTTTGGACTGCATGGCACACATACTAGGATCAACACTCCCGCTATATTTTATAGACAAGGCATATCTTGCAACAATATAGCTAACACTAAGCAAGGAGGCAAGATAATAACTATGAGCATAAAATAAAGAGCACAAGATAGCATAGGATCATGGGATACTAAGTACGAAAGACAATAAGGTACGCTAGAGTGCATATGTCTTACACCATATGAAAGAGAACCTGGTCTCACAAGCACAAATCAAACCAAAGCAAACGAGGTCCAACTAAACGAAAGCAAAGCGACAAAGCGAAACAACATGACACACGAAATGCAAATCCTACAGTCTCTCCTCCTTTGGCATCGAGACATCAAAAAGGCAGAGAGGACACCTACGACACAAGTGGTGGCTCAAGCTGAGGCGATCACTCGTCATGCTCCTCGTCGGACTCGGCAGTGGGGATGAGATCCTCCTCAGAGTCAGTCCACTAGTAGCCATGCTTCGTCATCCATTCGGCCTCTGGCGTGATGTGCTTCTCAGACCCGCTAGATATCTCCTCGCCAAACGTCCTCAAGATCCTCTTGCCGCGGCGACGACTCTCCTTGGAAGCAACATGGGTCTGGTACTGGCCCTTGGCCTGCATACAGAACATAGCCTTCATCTTGTTCTTCAGCTTCTTAGCCCAAGAAGGCTCAGTAGAAGGAGGAGCATATCCAGCAAAGCTGTCCTCATCCGCTTCCTCCTCCTCAATCTCATCCTTGTCCACGTCCATTTGAGCAGCCTCTGCCTCAGCACGGGTAGTGGTGTTAGCCCACTGAGGCTTGATGTGGAGCTTGATGGGCTCATGACAAATCCAGTCGGGGGCAACAAACTCATCATCGGGATAGAGCTTCTCCCAAGTCTTCGTGATCAAGAGAAACATGTAAGGTCCATAGATGGGAACCTTATGGGTGAACACAGCAAACCAGAGCTCACACCACATGATATGTGAGACATCAAGTGGTTGCGTCTGAGCATGACGCGCCTCCTCACAAATGAGCATCATATCCACGAGATAGGCATGCACCTTATCCTTGTCACCAATGCGCGGAAAGAGGGAGTTGCGGAAGATCCGATGCATGATGTCAAGGAATGAGTTCAACACCCATGCCTTCTTGCCACTGGGAAGCGTCTTCTCAACATAGTAGGGCTGAAGCTTCTTCTTGCTGGCTGACTCGGGGTTTGCATGAGGGCGAACACCAACTGGCGTGTTGAGCCCCTCATCAGGAACCTGAAGCAAATCCATGAAGTACTTCCACTTAGCAGTCATCCGTTGTCCATTGGACATCCAGGTCAGGGTCCTTTCCTCATTAGTATGGAACTGGACCGAAGCAAAGAACTGTGCCACAATCTCAGGGTCAAAGTCCAGGTGGAAAGATATCACGTCCTCAATGCCAAACTGCTCCACCAGGTCCAAAGCCTCACCAAAATAGTCACGGTGCTTATCCTGCCTTATATGATTCATGTCAATCCAGTGCACGTCCACGTAGATGTTCTGCTTGGCCTTGATCACATCTAGATAGATAAGATTCTGCTGCTTGGTCCAGAACAAGTCATTCCCTCTGAAGTTTGCACGGGGATTCACATAGGGGTTGATCTTCCTTCGAGTGACAAACTCAGCCAGTGGTATCTCATCCATGCCCATTGATGGCGCCTTGTTCTTGGTGGCGGTCGTCTTGGTTCTGCGTTGGGGGGTATTGGAGCCCTCTGGAGCTTCATCTTGGTTGCGCAGGCGCTTTGAGCCCGTGTCGCGGACAGGATTAGACTGACGAACGTTGGAACCGGAGCCACCACCTATGACACACAACACAAGAACACGCAAGAGAAGCGAGAAGGATCAATGCAAAGACCACAATAGAACAATGGAAACAAGTAGCAATAACATTGGGTAGTTGCCACGAGGAAGGTTTGAGGTCAACGGTAGTACTGCTCCATGGAGCGGAACTAAAATTTTAGTACCGCTCTAGCCGCGGTAGTACCGTGCCGAGATGGCACGGTAGTACCGCGCCGCACGCGGTAGTACCGCTCCAAAGAAGCAGTAGTACCATACAAGGCGAAAGCGGCCAGAGCGGTAGTACCGTACGGGAGGTGTGGTAGTACCGCTCGGATTAGATTCGAAATGAATCAGATCTGGGAACATCCATGATAATGGAGCGGTACTACGGTTGATCAAAACTACCGAGTAGCAACATACCAAATAGCATCTCTACAGCACTACAACTCTCCTACATCCTACTCTTGCAAAGATTTGGCCTAAAATCTCAAGAACACAAAGTATCTCCCCAAAACCTAGATGCAAAACAACGAAACAAAGAGAGAGGGATTTGGGGAGAAACCTTGTTCCATGGCAAGAGGTCGAGGTGGGGAACGATCCCACCGGTCGGAATGCGAGGAGAGCGGCCGGAGACGGAGATCCGGCGAGGTCCTCCGGCGCCATTCTTGGGCAGGAGAGAGAGAGAGAGACGACCTGGGGAAAAGGAGTTGAATGGGTATGGGGGAGTTAGAACTCCCCCTGCCCGCTCTTAACCCCCACGCGCTCACGACTGCGTGGTAGTGCCGTGGGTCATCGCGGTAGTACCGCCAGGGCGGAAGTACCACCGTGGGTGGTAGTACCACTCTTCCAGCGGCAGTAAAAAATTACTGCCGTGCTGGTTGCGGTAGTACCGTGGCAAGCCACGGTAGTACCGTAGACCCAAGAAAATGCAAGTTTCGCAAACAAGAGAATAAACCAGCCTTTGCAATTCAACCTTCAAGCGAAAGAACACACCGAAGAGCTAACACACGAGGCAACGCAAGCACAAGCTCGGCACGAAGGCAAGAGACAACAAGGACCAAACACGAGACACAACCTCTTCTAAGAGAGGGCGGTGGCTGGAGCCACCTATGTTTGAGTCAATTAGTATGGCACCGCGAAGAATTATCCTTGGGCCCATGACCAAAACTCGTCTTTGAAGCACAAGTACCATAAAAAATGGCTAATGTGAAAGAGTTGATCAATTTATGCATAATGGGGGGAGGGAGAGTTCATTGAGAGAACAACACTCCCCCTATGTCCATGCCTACACCTAAACAAGATAACAAGTTGAGTATGGTGGGGTGTGCAAGGGTTCAAGCAACATTGCTCGAATCAATGGTATTTAGCTCATGCCTTAACTCGCGAAATCTTGCTTCATCCAAGGGCTTCGTGAAGATATCTGCAAGGTTATCATGAGTGTTGACATAGTTGAGCTCGATCTCCCCTCGCCTAATATGATCCCGGATGAAGTGATACCGAATCTCAATATGCTTCATCTTAAAGTGTTGCACCGGGTTAAGAGAATTCTTGATGGCACTTTCATTGTCACACCAAAGAGGCACTTTGTTACAAATGACACCGTAATCCTTTAAAGTTTGCCTCATCCAAAGAAGTTGTGCACAACAACTACCAGCCGCCACATACTCCGCTTCGGTGGACGAGAGAGATACACAACTTTGCTTCTTAGAAGACCAACTCACCGAAGAGCAACCAAGAAATTGGCACCCTCCGGAAGTTGACTTCCTATCCACTTTGTCTCCTGCCCAGTCAGAGTCCGAATATCTTACAAGGTTGAAGCTTGCTCCTCTTGGGTACCATAAGCCAAAGTTTGGGGTATGAGCCAAATATCGAAAGATTTGCTTGACCACCACAAAGTGGCTTTCCTTAGGTGCGGCTTGAAACCGTGCACAAATTCCCACACTCAACATGATATCCGGTCTATATGCACAAAGGTAAAGTAAGGAGCCAATCATGGAGCGATATACCTTTTGATCCACCGCTTTACCATTGGGATCTATGTCAAGTTGGCTTTTGACGGGCATTGGAGTGGAAGCCGGCTTGACATCACTTAGCTTGAATCTCTTGAGCATGTCTTGAGTGTATTTGGCTTGGTTGATGAAGGTTCCTTCTCTTCTTTGCTTGACTTCGAACCCGAGAAAGAACTTCAACTCTCCCATCATGGACATCTTGAACTTGGAGGTCATGAGAGCGGCAAATTCCTCATTGAAAGCTTTGTTAGGGGAACCAAAGATAATATCATTAACATATAGTTGGCACACAAACAACTCCCCTTTGACCTTCTTAGTAAAAAGAGTGGGGTCAATTTTCCCAATTTCAAAACCATGATCTTGCAATAATTCAGTAAGGTGGTCATACCACGCACGTGGGGCTTTTTTAAGGCCATAGAGTGCCTTATTGAGTTGGTACACATGATCGGGAAAATAGGGATCCTCGAACCCGGGGGGTTGCTTGACATACACCAACTCATTAATAGGACCATTAAAAAAAGCACTCTTCACATCCATTTGTTGCAACTTAAAGTTATGATGAGAAGCATAAGCAATCAACAAACGAATGGATTCAAGGAGAGCAACGGGAGCAAAGGTTTCACTGTAGTCGATACCCTCGACTTGGGAGTAGCCTTGTGCTACCAAACGAGCCTTGTTGCGAACGATAATTCCATGAGCATCTTGCTTGTTCTTGAATATCCACTTGGTTCCAATGACATCATGGATCCCCGTTGGCCTTGGCACCAATCTCCACACCTTGTTGTGCTCTAAGTTGTTGAGTTCTTCATGCATGGCATTAAGCCAATCCGGATCTTCGAGCGCCTCATGGACCTTTTGGGGTTCAACACAAGAGACAAACACGTGATGTTCACAATAGTTTGCCAATTGTCTACGAGTGCTTACCCCCTTTCATATGCTTCCAAGCACATTTGTCATGAGATGACCCTTGGTAGATAGCTTGGATGCAATCTTGGAGGCACGACGCTCCAATTCCTCCTCAGGAGAGAGTTGAGGAGCGGTTACTTGATCATCTTGAGCGTCGTCATGAGCTTGTTCTTGATCCTGAGCTTGCTCGTGATCTTGAACTTGCTCGGAGGAGAGAACTTGACCTTGGGCATCACTTGGTGGTTTGACACCATCTTGAGGTTGATCTTGCCCTTGGTCTTGTTCATGAGGTTGAGGGCCTTCACTTTGTTCTTCAGAAGCGTGTGGGCCTTGGGTTGGTGATGGTTCCACTTGAGTGGAACATTGTCCTTCTCCTTCGACCACAAGGGGTTCCTCAGTGGGTAGGATAAAACCAACACCCATTCTTATTATGGTTTGGGGAGGAATTTCATCACCTACATCACAAGTGACACTTTGCTCCACTTGGGAGCCGTTATTCTCATCAAACTCCACGTTACACGTCTCCTCAATAAGTCCCGTGGATTTATTGAGGACACGGTAAGCATGAGAGTTTGTACCATAACCAACAAATATGCCCTCTTGAGCTCTAGCCTCAAATTTAGACAAATGAACACCTTTCTTGATAATGAAACACTTACACCCGAACACCCGAAAGTACTTGAGGTTGGGCTTGTTACCGGTGAGTATCTCATATGGAGTCTTGTTCAAGCCTTTGCGGAGATAGAGCCGATTGGATGCATGACACGCGGTGTTGATGGCTTCGGCCCAAAAGTTGTATGGAGACTTGAACTCCGCCATCATGGTCCTTGCCGCATCCATCAACGTCCGGTTCTTCCTCTCCGGTACACCATTTTGTTGAGGGGTGTAAGGTGCGGAATATTGATGCTTGATCCTCTCATCACTAAGAAACTCACCCAAGGTGTAGTTCTTGAACTCGGTGCCATTGTCACTTCTTATTGTCAAGATCTTTGCATTGTGTTGGCGTTGGGCTTCATTTGCAAAGTCGATGATGGTTTGTTGGGTCTCACTCGTCCTCTTGAAGAATTACACCCAAGTGTATCTTGAATAATCATCCACAATCACCAAGCAATACTTTCTACCCCCAAGATTATCAAAGGATGGAGCCCCAAAGAGATCCAAGTGAAGGAGATCCAAAGGCCTCTTCGAGTAAATAATAGTCGTGGGAGGGTGAGCCTTCTCATGTAGCCTCCCTTCGATACAAGCACTGCAAGCACGATCTTTGGCAAAAATAACATTTGTTATTCCACGGACATGGTCCCCCTTGAGAAGACTTTGCAAAGATCTCATATTGACATGGGCTAAACGGCGATGCCAAAGTCATCCCACGTCAACTTTAGCCATTAGGCATGTCGCGGTCTTAGTGGGTCGCTCCGAGAAGTTAATCACATAGAGACCGTTCTCGACATGCCCAACAAAGGCTACTTTAAGAGTATTGCTCCACAAGAGGGCCACGGTATCAATATCAAAGAAAGTAGCAAAGCCCATAAGTGCAAGTTGACGAACGGAAAGTAAGTTGTATGCAAGGGACTCAACAAGCATGACTTTCTCGATCGTGAGATAATGAGAAATGACAACCTTGCCAAGACCCAATACCTTAGAAGACGAGGCATCACCCCACTCGACATTGGTGGGAATAGATGGAATCTTGTGCACGTCCACCACCAAGTCCTTGCTTCTGGTCATATGATTAGTAGCCCCACTATCGAGCAACCATGATCCCCTACCGGAAGCAAACACCTACAAGAGATCAATGCTTGGTTTTAGGTACCCATTTTTTAATGGGTCCTTTGATGTTAGTGACAAGGGTCTTAGGAACCCAAATAGACCATTCAATGTACTCATAAGGAGAACCAACAAATTTAGCATAAACATGTCCAATGATAATCCCCAGGTGCAGGGAATCATCGTAGCAATTCCCAATGGTGGAAGTGATAAGTATGAAGTGTTGAACCCACAAGGAGATAAAGGTAAGATCAATATTCTCTCAAGTCCTATCTGCCACTGATACGACTCTACGTACACCGAACGTTTGCTTCCAACTAGAAATGAGAAATAAAACTACGTTGTGGGTATGAAGAGGATAACTTTGCATGATATCGGAGAGCTAAAACATAAAAGTAGGTGTTGTTATCATAAAGTTAGAATATATTACTAAATATTATAAATAGCGAGTGTGGAATAATGATGGGTCGGTGTGCGGAATTATCCTAGGCAATCGTTAACAAGACCGGTAATCACTATTGCAATTTCATATGAGGGAGAGGCATAAGCTAACATACTTTCTCTTCTTGGATCATATGCACTTATGATTGGAACACTAGTAAGCATCCGCAACTTCTAAAGACCATTAAGGTAAAACCCAACCATAGCATTAAAGCATCAAGTCCCCTTTATCCCATACACAACAACCCCCTTACTCGGGTTTATGCTTCTGTCACTCAAGCAACCCACTATAAGCGAATCATAACGTATTGCAACACCCTACAGTGGGAATCCCTCACGCTTGCGCGACACGGAGGGCACAATAGGACAGCACCAAAATAAAACATACAACTCATACCAATCTATATCATCAATCAACCCAAAGACAAAGGATATCTACTCAAAACATCATAGGATGGAAACACATCATTGGATCATAATATGTGGCATAAAGCACCATGTTCAAGTAGGGATTACAGCGGGGTGCGGGAGAGTGGACCGCGTAAAAGATGTGAGGATGGTGATGATGATGGTGATGTTGATGAAGACGATCACCGCGGCGATGATTCCCCTCCCGATGGCACTCCAGCGCCACCGAGAGAGAGGAGGAGAGGTTCTTCCCCTTGTGCTTTCTCCTTCATGGCCTCCCCCCTGGATGGGGAGAGGTTCTCCCTCTGGATCTTGGCCTTCATGGCAATGATGGCCCCTCCGGGATCCTCCTCCATGGCCTCCAGTGATGATGGCCCCCTCCGGCAGGGTGCCAGAGAGGGCCTAGATTGATTTCTCGTGGCTACAGAGGCTTGCGGCGGCGGAACTTCCGATCTAGGTTATTTTCTGGGGGTTTCTGTATTTATAGGAATTTTTGGCGTCGGTTTCACGTCAGGGGGGTCTCCGAGTTGTCCACGAGATAGGGGCCCATGCCCAGGGGGGTAGGGCGCGCCCCCACCCTCGTGGATAGCCCAGGACTCTTCTGGCCCAACCCTTTTACTCTGGGGGATTCTTTTGGTCCATAAAAAATCGTCAAAAATTGGCACGTCAATTGGACTCCGTCTGGTATTCCTTTTCTGTAAAACTCAAAAACAAGGAAAAAACAGAAACTGGCACTAGGCTCTAGGTTAATAGGTTAGTCCCAAAAATCATATAAAATAGCATATAAATGCATATAAAACATCTAAGATGGATAATATAATAGCATGAATACTTCATAAATTTTAGATACGTTGGAGATGTATCAGCATCCCCAAGCTTAATTCCCGCTCGTCCTCGAGTAGGTAAATGATAAAAGAAATAATTTATGAAGTGTGAATGCTAGCAGGTGCACAAGTTTGATCAATGATAATTTCAATCACCTTTCTAGCATCATTATATGTCATAACAGTAGCTCATCTCATAAAACTTTTCATGATCAAGTAACAAGCTGTTCACATGTTAAAGTATAGATCATAAACTTTCTTGAAAACTAACAAACCGTGCTCTTAGTCATCAAACTATTGCAATTCATCTTATTTACGGGAAGGGTCTATGTAAGAGCTTTGATTTAGCAAATCCCACATACTCAACTATCATATAGTCTTTCACAATTGCTAACACTCACATGATATTTATGGGTTCAAAAAGATAGGGGCTTATAGTTTCGCCTCCCAACCTTTTACCTCAAGGGTAATGTCAACAATAATACTTTATGAAAACCTACATACAAGTGGATATATATATATCCGGATCGCTCCAACACAAAGTGCTTGCCAAAGGAAAAGGTGTAAAAAGGAAAGGTGAAAATCACCATGACTCTTGTATAAGGGTAGAAGGTAAAAGTAAAAGATAGGCCGTTCGCAGAGGGAAGCAGAGGTTGTCATGCGCTTTTACGGTTGGATGCATAAAATCTTAATGCAAAAGAACATCACTTTATATTGCCTCTTGTGATAAAGACCTTTATTATGCAGTCCGTCGCTTTTATTTCTTCCCTATCACAAGTTCGTATAAAGCTTATTTTCTTCGCACTAATAGATCATACATATTTAGAGAGCAATTTTTATTGCATGCACCGATGACAACTTACTTGAAGGATCTTACTCAATCCATAGGTAGGTATGGTGGACTCTCATGGCAAAACTGGGTTAAGGAATGTTTGGAAGCACAAGTAGTATTTCTACTTGGTGCAAAGAATTTGGCTAGCATGAGAAGGAAAGGCAAGCTCAACATGTTGGATGATCAAGACAATATAACGTTTCAGATATAGGAAAACATAACCCATTAACTTGTCTTCCTTGTCCAACATCAACCTTTTAGCATGTCATATTTTAATGAGTGCTCACAATTATAAAAGATGTCCAAGATAGTATATTTATATGTGAAATCTCTCTTCCTTCAATATTCTTTCATGAATTGTTCAAGTGACCAATTCTGCGTTTGCTAACTTTCAATAAGTTTACTACCTATACTTATTCTGTGTGAAGTCATTACTCCCCATGGTATAAGCATATGAAACATATATAAATTCAGATTTATGATATTCAATTCATTCAACCATTTACTCATAGGATATACGTGAAGGACGTGAGTAAATGACAAACTACTCCACAAAGATATAAGTGAAGAACACTGAGTAGTCAAATAATTTAACTAGCCATGGGAGGATTCTTTTTCGTTAAAGATTTCAGATCCAATGATTTTATTCAAACAACAAGTAAAATTGAAAATACGCTCCAAGCAAAACACATATCATGTGACGAATAAAAATATAGCTCCGAGTAAGGTATACCGATAATTTTGAAGACGAAAGAGGGGATGCCTTCCGGGGCATCCCCAAGCTTAGGCGCTTGAGTCTTCCTTGAATATTACCTTGGGGTGCCTTGGGCATCCCCAAGATTAGGGTCTTTCGACTCATTATTCTCCTCATATCGATATCTCACCCAAAGCTTGAAAACTTCAATCACACAAAACTTAACGGAACTGCGTGAGATAGGTTAGTATGATAAAGAGTAAACCATTCACTTTGGTACTTTCAAAGGCAAGGTTCATAATTGTTCTCACACAATGCCTACTGTACCATATCATTTCTACAATTTATATTGAGAAGTATAAGCCATAGAAACTAGAAAACAAGCAAACTATGCAATGAAAACAGAATCTGTCAGAAACAGAACAGTCTGTAATGATCTGAACAACAACCATACTTATGCGACTCCAAAAATTATGAAATAAATTGGTGGACGTGAGGAATTTGTCTATTAATCTTCTGCAAAAATAATCAACTCGAAATCACTCTTCTGTGAAATATGGCAGCTAATCCCGTGAGCCCAAAGTTTCTGTTTTTTACAGTAAGATCACACTAACTTTCACCCAAGTCTTCCCAAAGGTCTTACTTGGCACTTTATTGAAAGAAAAGCTATAAAACATGATTACTACAGTAGCTTAATCATGTAAATACACAAAAACAGTAAGGGTAAATATTGGGTTGTCTCCCAACAAGCGCTTTTCTTTAATGCCTTTTATCTAGGCATGATGATTTCAATGATGCTCACATAAAAGAAAAGAATTGAAACATAAAGAGAGCATCATGAAGAATATGACTAGCACATTTGAATATAACCCACTTCCTATGCCTAGGGATTTTGTGAACAGATAATTTATAGGAACAAGAATCAACTAGCATAGGAAGGCAAAACAAGTATGACTTCAAAACTTTAAGCACATAGAGAGGAAACTTGATATTATTGCAACTCCTACAAGCATATATTCCTCCCTCATAATAACTTTCAGTAGCATCATGAATGAATTCAACAATATAACCATCACATAAAGCATTCTTTTCATGATCTACAAGCATAGAAATTTTACTACTCTCCACATAAGCAAAATTCTTCTCATCGGAATAGTGGGAGCAAACTCAACAAAATAACTGTCATGTGAGGCATAATCCAATTGAAAATTAAAATCATGATGACAAGTTTCATGGTTAACATTATTCTTTATAGCATACATGTCATCACAATAATCATCATAGATAGCAACTTCGTTCTCATAATCAATTGGAACCTCTTCCGAAATAGTTGAATCATTACTAACTAAAGTTGACACTCTTCCAAATCCACTTTCATAAATATCACACTAAGATTCAACCTCCAAAATAGTGGGATCACTAATTCCTAAAGTTGACACTCTTCCAAACCCACTTTAGATGATAGTATTATTCATACTCCAAAAGATATAAGTGAAGTTCATGGAGGATTCTACAATTGATATAGACTAACCAATATCCAAGCTCAAAATATATAAGTGAAGCACACGAAGCATTCTATAAAACCATAATCAAAAGATTTAAGTGAAGCACAAAGAGCATTATATAAGGTCATACTCAAATTATATAAGTGAAGCACATGAATAATTCTATAAATTGATGAAGGGACATCTCATACTAGCATGGTTCTTAAAGAAAAAGAAAACACAAAGGACACAAATCATGTGAACAAAACAAAAACCGAGGTATACCGATAATTGTTGAAGAAGAAAGATGGGATGCCAACCGGGGCATCCCCAAGCTTAGATGATTGAGTATCCTTGGAATATTTACTTGGGGTGCCTTGGGAATCCCCAAGCTTGAACTCTTGCCTCTCTTTATTCTTCTCACATCGGTAACTCCTCATTCTTCGAACACTTCATCCACAAAAACTTAACAAAAACTTTGTGAGATCCGTTAGTATACTAAAGCAAATCACTACCTTTAGGTACTGTTGCAAACTCATTCCAATTTCATATTAGCACTTTATCTACTGTATTCCAACTTCACCATGGTTCATACCCCCCTATACTACCCATAGATTCATCAAAATAAGCGATCAACACATAGAAAACAGAATCTGTCAAAAACAGGACAGTCTGTAGTAATCTGGAAGTTTAGTAAACTTATGTAACTCAAAACAATTATAAAAAAATATGAAAATTTAAACAATTTGTACAGAAGTAATGCGCAAAAAGTATCAGACCCATTTGACTTTCCAGTAAAAAGTGTAAATCCATGCACTACAGCCAAAGTTTCTGTTTTTGTACTGCACATAGTAAACAAGCAATCTAATCATCCTAAAACCAAAGCTTGGCACATTATTTTTATAATACAATGGATATATACAAGGGGATAATTATTTTCAGAGAAGCTTCCATGAATTTTTTTACATTGTTTCCATGAGAATGAACACAAGTGTTCATGGTCGACCCTCACTTCTCCAATGCATAACCTTCCAATCACTTCTCTTATTGAAAAACCTTTTTAGGCATCAGAGGGAAGTATTTTTTTGTATTTTCATTCTTTTTTAGAAAAATGTATGTTTCACCCACGACTAAACAGAAACAATAAGGAAAAACAAAATCTACTTAGTGAAGAAAGCAAACAAGCACACACGAGAATACCAACCCCACACTATTGCTCCCCGGCAACGGCGCCAGAAAAGAGCATGATAATCCCCAAGTGCAGGGAATCATCGTATGTAACGACCCGACCCGAAATCGGTCAAGTCTCTGTGTAGCTGTACCATCCCAAGATCATGCTGGCACACACAGTACATTGATGCAAAGATTCAAAGTTCAATCACACCTGAATTTATTACACGATTCTCATATCGAGTCTTTATTACATCATAATAAATTCGGCCGAAGGCCAACTCATGACAAATAAACTAAATAAAGCTGCGGAAGCGTAGACGAATAGCGAGTCCATCCGACTCCAAAGGGCAATCGCCAAGCGTGGATCGTAGCCTCACTCCTGGTCGGAAAACTCCTCTGCAACATAAGACGTTGCAGCCGTGTAGGTCAGCATTTTGAATATGCCGGCAAGTCATGAAGAGAGAACAACAATAAAGCTACTAATACTATATGCAATTTGGCTGTGGGGCTCTAAGTTTCATAGTTTTGCGAAAAGCCGGTTTTTCCCTACAACAAGGACTTGTTTGCAATTACTACAAAATTGTTGGTAGTAATTGAGATGGTTCCGCCAACCAATGTCTCGTTCCCAATTATTAAATAACCCCCTCAATTAATTTATTAAGTTCAGTGTTGAGATATCCGAAATACTCCAATTCCAGAGGCTCATTTGTCCGTAACCGGGGACACGGCTAATCGATTAGGTTGTTACTCTGCAGAGGTTTGTGCACTTTACCCGCAAGAAACGTTCCCTCCTTTTAAGTCTTCGCACTGCCTGGTGTTTGAAGACGGGATGAACGAAACAGGGTCTTCCGAAGAGTTCCTCTGGGCCACTGCCGGTGCCCATCCAATCCTACCGTTCTTCTACATCTCGTAGCACCGTCCGGCCAGAGTCACGTCTAGGGTCGACCAAGCCAGAGCCCATAATGGCTTGCGGCTGCACAGGTAAGCTTCCGGTCAATGGGGTATCCATCCGTCTCTTCGTGGCTGGGTGAAGCTTTCCGCAAGATGTCATGGCGCTTCTCCATGCATCCCGGCCATCCGCTGGTTTCTCCAGGGTGCCCGTCAACCGTCCTCCACCCAGTAGTGAATTTTGAAGTCCATCTTGAGCTTGATGTCATGGGGTTTTCATCATCTTGACTCTCGCATCTCCCTTATGAATCACTCAACCAACCCCGTCTACGAGCATAGCAAAATAAACTACATCGTCCCGGGCAATGGTAACAAGGGAGAAGGGTTCATCCTACCTCATGATACTACTTAAGAACATAACTTAACAAAATTCTCCTACTGCATGCATGGTGGGGAGGTATAACTCTAATGCAATAAAATCATAGGTATTGTAAAAACATGATCAAATGACTTGCCTGGCTGACGGTCTTCGAAAGCTAGCGACTCGTAATAGCAGGCTTCGCACTCCGGAAATTCTACCGAGTCAAACAATAACACAAATAAGTATAGTACAATATAACATAACAGCAAGTTGAAGTAAAACACCCACGTACTCAAACCAAAACCAAAGAAAAACTCGGAGAAAGCAACTCAAGGTTTTCATCATATCAAGCAACAACTAAGAAATAGTTTTACACAACTAAAACCTTTCTTAACAGAACCTAAGCATTGGTTTTGCTAACTAACAGAAGGAAAAACATCATACAAACTAGGAGCAAACAGAATCACATCAAAAGCTATTATAGAACTCCTATTATGCCTAAAACAATGCTAGCAAAGAAAATAAAATAAAAATTTTATTCTACTGTAAATAAAAGTTCATCCTCTGTAGCTACAGAAACTAATCTAAAATAAACTATAACATAACAAAAATAAAATTATTTACTAACTAGAACAGTAGGAAAACAGTAGCTAGCTAAATAAATAAGAAAAACTTGATTTCGACATAAAACTAATTGTTTATTAAATCTAAAATACCAAAACAAGTTCCTACTGCTAGGCATGGTCAAAACTAAGCAGTAGAAAAAGAATCACAAAAAAAAAATCCTAACTCAATTTATGGCAGAAAAACTAATCTGTCTAAATCTAATATAAAACTATTTCTAATTATTTAAACATGGCTAAACATATTTTCTACAGAAACTACAACAAATTTGCAAACTCACAAAAAAAGAATTAACTAAAAATAATAAACCGACTAAAAGAAATAGCAAAAACAAAAACAGAACTATTCTGCTAAAAAAACAAAAACTGAAAAAAACAACTAGCGCTGCTGGGCTATCTAACGCTCAGGCGTAATATAACCTAGAGGTGCCCGCGGCTAAACAGAAAACCGACCGGTTCGATCTAACAAAAAAAAACGTAAGTAAAACAGATCTATTAAATAAAACCGTACCCCTTCGTTGTTTCTAATCTAGGCCATACATGCGAGATCCAACGGTGGAGGGGAGCTCGGGCTTACAGCGTCGGCGGCGACGAACGGAGACGACGGCGGCGGCTCGGGTGTTGGCGGTGCGGCGGCTCCGGTAGTCAGGGAGGTCGGCGAAGACTTCAGGCGAGTGCGGCGGCTCGAGGGGAGGTCGGGGGCGGCCTTGGTGGAGCTCGGGGACGTCGGAGTCGATCGGGGCGAGCTCGGGTGAGCTCCTGCTCCGGCGGGCGGCGGTCGAGCTCGGGGACGACGGCTTCGGGGCTCCCTGGGAGAAGAGAGGATGTTAGGGAGACGAGGAACGAATAGAGGATTCGGGTGGTGTAGCTTGGAAACAAGGGGGATGCTCACCGTGGCAGCAGCGGCGGCGAACCGAGACGACGGCGGCGAGATCCAAATGAGGAGGGCGTGAGCTGTGGTGCGTTTCTGGCTAGGGTTTTTGGGGGGTTCGGGAGAGGAGAGCGAGGGGAACTTATAGGACATGGACTTGGACGAGGGGGCGACGCGGGATCGCGATCCCGAGAAGATCGCGGTGTCGGGCGCGCTCTGCGCGTGCTCCGGTGCGGCGTGCCGTGCGTGAGGGGAAAGAAGGAGGTGGGGCCAGCGCGTCAGTGAGAGAGAGAGAGGGAGAGGGGATCGGGCGACCGATCGGGAGAGGGTTCGGGCGTGCGGGCGCG
>NC_057796.1:221038974-221046853 GCF_018294505.1 Triticum aestivum | reverse complement strand
AGGCCGGCTCGGGCGTCGGTGGCCTGCGCCTGGCCCGCTGGTGGGCTGCGCTCGGCGCTGGCTGGGCCGGTTGGCCTGGCTGGCGCCTGGGGCTTTTTCTTCTTTTTTTTTTGAAATAGAGGGGAGGAAAAAAAATATAAATATATATTATTTTTTTATATAGGACATATATATATCAAAATTCTCAGGGGAATTAATCCTACAACGTGGACATTTTTCAGAGGTAAAACTCAAACTTAAAAAAAACATTTTCTGGAAATCCCAAATAATAATCAAATTTGAATTCAAACTTTTTGGCAATATTTTTCTTCTGACATTTTTGGAGTGTCATGTTAGCTCCTCTCATACTTTTGATCAAGTATTTGTCGGGATATTTGAAACAAATTTTCAATGCCAAATCAAGTTCAAATTCACAACATAAACTCAACTGCCTCCGAAATTTTCAAATGCCACTCAATTTCAATCAAAATGCATAGATGCTTAGCTAATAGTTGTAAAACATTCCAAATTGAAAATTTGGGATGTTACAAACCTACCCACCTTAAGATGAATCTTGCCCTCGAGATTCGGGTTGGCTAGCAAATAGGTGCGCGTGGTCTCGGCGGAGGTCTTCTTCTCGCTCCCAGGTGGCTTCCTCCTCGGAATGATGACTCCACAGAACCTTGCAAAACTTGATGATCTTGCTGCGGGTGACTCTGTTTGCAGTCTCGAGAATTCGGACGGGTTTCTCCTTATAAGTCAGGTCACTGTCGAGCTGTATGGCCTCTAGGGGCACTGTGTCTCTCAACGGAATTTCGGCCATCTCAGCATGGCATTTCTTCAGCTGAGAAACATGGAAGACATCGTGAACTCCGGACAATCCTTCCGGCAATTCCAGCTTGTAAGCGACTTCTCCACGACGTTCGAGGATTTTGTAGGGGCCAATGAACCTGGGTGCCAACTTTCCTTTAACACCAAACCTCTTGATTCCACGAAGTGGGGACACACGGAGATATGCTCGGTCTCCAACTTCATACGTTATCTCCTTGCGTTTACTGTCAGCATAACTCTTCTGTCTCGACTGTGCTATCTTGAGTCTATCTCGAATCAGCTTGACCTTCTCTTCGGAGTCTCTGATAAGATCGGGACCAAAAAGTTTTCGGTCTCCAACACCATCCCACAGCAATGGTGTTCTACACCTCCTTCCGTATAGAGCTTCGAAAGGGGCCATCTTCAGACTGGTCTGATAGCTGTTGTTGTATGAGAACTCTGCATATGGCAAGTTGTCATCCCAGCTAGACCCATAGTCTAGCGCACAGGCTCTCAACATGTCCTCCAAAATCTGGTTGACTCTCTCGGTCTGTCCATCTGTCTGCGGATGAAAAGCTGTACTGAACTCCAGCCTCGTTCCCAAAGTTTCATGCAACTGATTCCAAAACTTTGAGGTAAATTGTGTTCCTCTATCTGACACGATACTCCTCGGAACTCCATGCAGACATACGATCCTGGTCATGTATATCTTGGCTAACTTAGCGCTGGTATATGTGGTCTTCACGGGAATGAAATGAGCTACCTTGGTCAAGCGATCAACCACTACCCAGATAGAATCATAACCTGAACGGGTCCTCGGTAATCCTGTGATAAAATCCATTCAAAGTTTTTCCCATTTCCACTCGGGTATTGGCAAAGGTTGAAGTAACCCTGCCGGCTTCTGATGTTCCGCCTTTACTCGCTGACAAACATCGCATACTGCTACGTACTCGGCAATATCCTTCTTCATACCTGTCCACCAGAAACTTTCCTTCAAATCCAGATACATCTTGGTGTTTCCTGGGTGAATCGAGTATGGTGAATCATGGGCCTCCTGAAGAATTAACTTCCTGACCTCTGGGTCATTAGGCACATAGATGCGATCCTCAAGCCATAAAGTTCCGTGCTCATCTTCACGAAAACCTTTCGCCTTTCCGTTACACATCTTTTCCTTTATCTCTGCAATTTCCTTGTCTGTCTTCTGGGCTTCACGGATTCTTTCAGTCAGAGTGGACTGTATATCCAAGGTGGCAACAAATCCTCTCGGTACTATCTCCAGTCGGAGCTCTCTGAGATCGTCGGCTAATTCCTGAGGTAATCCTCCAACTAGGAGGGTGTTCACATAACTTTTACGGCTCAAGGCATCTGCTACAACATTTGCCTTCCCTGGGTGATAATGCAATCTCATGTCATAGTCCTTGATCAATTCAAGCCATCTCCTCTGCCTGAGGTTCAATTCCTTCTGCGTGAAAATATACTTCAGGCTCTTATGATCCGTGTAAACATCACAACTGTTTCCGACGAGGAAATGTCTCCAGGTCTTGAGTGCGTGCACTACGGCTGCTAACTCCAAATCGTGTGTGGCATAATTCATCTCGTGAGGTCGTAGCTGTCTAGAGGTATAAGCTACAACTTTTCCTTCCTGCATGAGCACTCCTCCGAGTCCTTGACGAGAAGCGTCACAATATACCTGGTAATCCTTGTGTATGTCCGGCAAAATTAGCACTGGGGCTGTAACCAGACGTTTCTTCAGCTCCTGAAAACTGGCTTCACAATCCTCGGTCCAAATGTACTTGGCTTCCTTCTTCAACAGCTCAGTCATGGGCTTGGCAATCTTGGAGAAATTCTCAATAAACCTCCGATAATATCCTGCGAGTCCGAGAAAACTGCGGATCTCCTTGACTGAGGTGGGGGACTTCCAGTTGGTGACCGATTCGACCTTGGTGGGGTCGACTGCTATTCCTTCTCCTGAAATAACATGTCCGAGGAATCCGACTTCCTTTAGCCAAAATTCACATATGCTGAACTTGGCATATAACTGATGTTCCCGGAGTTTCTCCAAAACTAGACGCAGATGTTCCTTATGCTCTTCCTCGCTCTTGGAGAAAACCAATATGTCATCGATGAACACCACGACAAACTTGTCCAGATATTCCATAAATACCTTGTTCATCATGCTCATGAAATACGCAGGGGCATTAGTTAATCCGAATGACATGACGGTATACTCATATAAACCATACCTGGTGGTGAAAGCTGTTTTGGGTATATCCTGTTCACGAATCTTCAACTGATGATACCCTGATCGAAGATCGATCTTGGAGAATACCTTGGCTCCAACTAGTTGATCAAATAAATCATTAATCATCGGCAGAGGGTACTTGTTCTTGATGGTCACATCGTTCAATGAACGATAATCCACAACCATTCTCAGGGTTCCATCCTTCTTCTCTACCAAAAGAACTGGGGCTCCCCAAGGTGACGAGCTTGGGCGAATATATCCTTTCTCCAATAGTTCCTTAATTTGCTTCTTGATCTCTTCCAAATCATTCGGGGGCATCCGATAGGGTCTCTTGGATATTGGGGCTGTGCCGGGCAATAACTCAATCAAAAACTCAATGTGTCTGTCCGGTGGCATTCCTGGTAATTCCTCTGGAAACACATCGGGAAAATCTTGCACTACGGGCACTTCCTCCTGAACAACACCCGTGAGGGAATTCACCCGATTCTTTATCGGTGTGCGTCTGGATACATATTTGACCCTTTTCTGCTTCGGGGTGGTGAGCAAAATCGTCTTGCGAGCACAGTCGATGTTTCCTTCAAACTTGGTCAACCAATCCATGCCTAGAATTACATCCAAACTCTGGGATTCCAATACTATGAGGTCTGCGGGAAAATCATGGTTTCCGATGCTGAGGGTCGAATGACAGCCTAAGCCTGCCGTCATCTCTCCTCCTGGGGAAGTGACCTGAAGCGGGGTTCTAAGGGTTCTAGTGGGCAACCCGTACTTTTCCACAACTACCCTTGATATGAATGAATGCGTTGCACCGGAATCAAAGAGTACCAATACTGGATGTGAATTTAATAAAAACTTACCAACCACAGTGTCTGGCTGATCATAGACGTCCTCCACGTCAAGATGATTCACCTGAGCACGAGAAAAAGGGTTGGGCTTCTTTGCTGAGCTTCCATTGCCGTTGCCGTTTCCATTCCTCTGCTTGGCCTCCGGACAATCGGTGGCATAGTGTCCTGTCTTCTGGCACTTGAAACAGGTGATATGACTCAGATCCTTCTGAGCCGGAGCAGGACGGTGCTGGTTGCCATTGCCTCCATTGCCTGACTTGGAGTTGTTGTCGTGGTTGCGATTGTTCCCATTCCCTCCATGATTATGTCCTCCATGGGTGTGATGGGTATGTCCTCCTGAGTATGGGGTATAGCGGGGCTTCTGCTGAGCTCCGGAGTTGTACTTTCCCTGGCCATATTTCCGCTTGCGGCTATCAATCTGCTGCTGCTTGCCTTCAAGTATGGTGGCCTTGTCTACCAGCTCCTGGTAGTTGTTGAAGGTAGCCACCATTAGCTGCATTCCTAGCTCATCATTGAGTCCCTCGAGAAACTTCTCTTGCTTTGCGGCATCTGTGGCCACATCATCTGGGGCATAGCGAGATAATTTGCTGAACTCATCCACGTACTGCCCCACAGTACGGTTCTCCTGGCGTAAGTTGCGGAACTCATGCTTCTTCAGACTCATGGCTCCAGCTGAGACATGAGCGGTGCGGAAGGCCTGCTGGAACTCAGCCCATGTCACGGTGGCGGCCGGATAAGTGGCGGTGTAGTTCTCCCACCAAGAAGCTGCAGGTCCATCAAGCTGATGTGCGGCAAAGCGCACCTTCTCTGCATCTGTGCATCCAGCAGTGGCTAACTCCCTTCCGACCTTGCGGAGCCAATCGTCAGCCACAATCGGCTCAGTGCTGCTAGAGAACACTGGCGGATTCAGCCTTAGGAAGCGTGTCAAGTTGTCAACAGGGGGTGGTGGCGGTGGATTGTTGTTGTTGTTATTCTGGTTCTGGATGAGCATCTGCATCAGGGCATTCTGCTGCTGGATCAGCTGGGTGAGCTCCGGCGGAAAGTTGAAACCGGGGTCACGTCTCGGAGGCATCTGGTGTTTTAGAGTGGATGAGAAATTAGAATAGAACAAGGGTCTAATGAGAAAATAGCACTACCCATATGAATGCACAATCATAATCACACCAATCATTTATTCATTCATCTCAAACAAGGTTCAATCTGGGATTACAAAAAAAATCTCACGACTAATCGAAAATAACAGCCTAACTGATCGACGAAAAAAATAAAGTAACATGGCGGTCGACTAAATGTCTTCATCAATTATTCTTGCGTCCTCCGGTGCGGCGTCCTCTGGTGCGGCGTCTCCTCTTGCGGCTTCCTTCGGTGGAGCTCTCTTCATAATCCTGATCATTGCTTACGAGAGGTCCATCATCTCCACTCGGAAAAAGGTCTTCTCCCAGGTCTATCTTCTCCTCCAGTGTGGCGATATATTTATCCCGGACCTCGATTCTCTCCATAAAATCCTTGACTTCTTCTTCATGTTCAAGGAAGTCCGCGCGTGCTTTCTCCTCCAGTTCCAGTTCACGGAACAACAACCTCCTGTGTACCTTCGAGTTTCGGCGCGTCTGGATTTCCTGGTTCCTGATGAGACTCTCCAAGTCTTGGACATATGAAAGAATGGAGTCGTCCTCTACGGTACGGATGATATCTCCATTCCTAGCTCTGCGAGAAATCATGGCGAGGTCTGATGGGTCGAGCTCGGCCCTGTACTCTTCTCGAAGATGTCCAAGTGCACGATAAATCGCCATGTCTCTTCCGAGGATCCAAGTGAAATCGGTAAACTCAAAGTCAATGGGCTCTGAATGTCCTCCGAAGGTCCTCCCTGGAATGTGCACCATAATCCTGTAGCGGGTATCCGTCGGAAGTGCATTGATAGGCTTCCCGGTGATTGAGGGCAGGGCAATCTTCAGCTTCTTCACGATCTGAACCAGCTTCTTGCCGAGAAGCATCGTCTCATCTGGCTGGCAAAACTCCGGTAGCAGAACTGGGGTGAACTCGGCGGCCATCTAGAATGTTGAAAATCGGAGAGAAGTCAGAAATGAACAGGGGAGAATTACGGAATGATAAGGACATAAAATAAAATAGTCTCTTCCTATGGCTTTCCGATCCTAGGGGTTACGTCCTACGGTCAGCGTGTGCTCTGAATACCATCTCTGTAATGACCCGACCCGAAATCGGTCAAGTCTCTGTGTAGCTGTACCATCCCAAGATCATGCTGGCACACACAGTACATTGATGCAAATATTCAAAGTTCAATCACACCTGAATTTATTACACGATTCTCATATCGAGTCTTTATTACATCATAATAAATTCGGCCGAAGGCCAACTCATGAGAAATAAACTAAATAAAGCTGCGGAAGCGTAGACGAATAGCGAGTCCATCCGACTCCAAAGGGCAATCGCCAAGCGTGGATCGTAGCCTCACTCCTGGTCGGAAAACTCCTCTGCAACATAAGACGTTGCAGCCGTGTAGGTCAGCATTTTGAATATGCCGGCAAGTCATGAAGAGAGAACAACAATAAAGCTACTAATACTATATGCAATTTGGCTGTGGGGCTCTAAGTTTCATAGTTTTGCGAAAAAGCCGGTTTTTCCCTACAACAAGGACTTGTTTGCAATTACTACAAAATTGTTGGTAGTAATTGAGATGGTTCCGCCAACCAATGTCTCGTTCCCAATTATTAAATAACCCCCTCAATTAATTTATTAAGTTCAGTGTTGAGATATCCGAAATACTCCAATTCCAGAGGCTCATTTGTCCGTAACCGGGGACACAGCTAATCGATTAGGTTGTTACTCTGCAGAGGTTTGTGCACTTTACCCGCAAGAAACGTTCCCTCCTTTTAAGTCTTCGCAATGCCTGGTGTTTGAAGACGGGACAAACGAAACAGGGTCTTCCGAAGAGTTCCTCTGGGCCACTGCCGGTGCCCATCCAATCCTACCGTTCTTCTACATCTCGTAGCACCGTCCGGCCAGAGTCACGCCTAGGGTCGACCAAGCCAGAGCCCATAATGGCTTGCGGCTGCACAGGTAAGCTTCCGGTCAATGGGGTATCCATCCGTCTCTTCGTGGCTGGGTGAAGCTTTCTGCAAGATGTCATGGCGCTTCTCCATGCATCCCGGCCATCCGCTGGTTTCTCCAGGGTGCCCGTCAACCGTCCTCCACCCAGTAGTGAATTTTGAAGTCCATCTTGAGCTTGATGTCATGGGGTTTTCATCATCTTGACTCTCGCATCTCCCTTATGAATCACTCAACCAACCCCGTCTACGAGCATAGCAAAATAAACTACATCGTCCCAGGCATTGGTAACAAGGGAGAAGGGTTCATCCTACCTCATGATACTACTTAAGAACATAACTTAACAAAATTCTCCTACTGCATGCATGGTGGGGAGGTATAACTCTAATGCAATAAAATCGTAGGTATTGTAAAAACATGATCAAATGACTTGCCTGGCTGACGGTCTTCGAAAGCTAGCGACTCGTAATAGCAGGCTTCGCACTCCGGAAATTCTACCGAGTCAAACAATAACACAAATAAGTATAGTACAATATAACATAACAGCAAGTTGAAGTAAAACACCCACGTACTCAAACCAAAACCAAAGAAAAACTCGGAGAAAGCAACTCAAGGTTTTCATCATATCAAGCAACAACTAAGAAATAGTTTTACACAACTAAAACCTTTCTTAACAGAACCTAAGCATTGGTTTTGCTAACTAACAGAAGGAAAAACATCATACAAACTAGGAGCAAACAGAATCACATCAAAAGCTATTATAGAACTCCTATTATGCCTAAAACAATGCTAGCAAAGAAAATAAAATAAAAATTTTATTCTACTGTAAATAAAAGTTCATCCTCTGTAGCTACAGAAACTAATCTAAAATAAACTATAACATAACAAAAATAAAATTATTTACTAACTAGAACAGTAGGAAAACAGTAGCTAGCTAAATAAA
>NC_057796.1:221038581-221038964 GCF_018294505.1 Triticum aestivum | reverse complement strand
TAAATAAATAAGAAAAACTTGATTTCGACATAAAACTAATTGTTTATTAAATCTAAAATACCAAAACAAGTTCCTACTGCTAGGCATGGTCAAAACTAAGCAGTAGAAAAAGAATCACAAAAAAAAAATCCTAACTCAATTTATGGCAGAAAAACTAATCTGTCTAAATCTAATATAAAACTATTTCTAATTATTTAAACATGGCTAAACATATTTTCTACAGAAACTACAACAAATTTGCAAACTCACAAAAAAAGAATTAACTAAAAATAATAAACCGACTAAAAGAAATAGCAAAAACAAAAACAGAACTATTCTGCTAAAAAAACAAAAACTGAAAAAAACAACTAGCGCTGCTGGGCTATCTAACGCTCAGGCGTAAT
>NC_057796.1:221030494-221037891 GCF_018294505.1 Triticum aestivum | reverse complement strand
GGGCGCGCTCTGCGCGTGCTCCGGTGCGGCGTGCCGTGCGTGAGGGGAAAGAAGGAGGTGGGGCCAGCGCGTCAGTGAGAGAGAGAGAGGGAGAGGGGATCGGGCGACCGATCGGGAGAGGGAGAGGGCGTGCGGGCGCGCTGGGGCAGGCCGGCTCGGGCGTCGGTGGCCTGCGCCTGGGCCGCTGGTGGGCTGCGCTCGGCGCTGGCTGGGCCGGTTGGCCTGGCTGGCGCCTGGGGCTTTTTCTTCTTTCTTTTTTTTGAAATAGAGGGGAGGAAAAAAATATAAATATATATTATTTTTTTATATAGGACATATATATATCAAAATTCTCAGGGGAATTAATCCTACCACGTGGACATTTTTCAGAGGTAAAACTCAAACTTAAAAAAAAACATTTTCTGGAAATCCCAAATAATAATCAAATTTGAATTCAAACTTTTTGGCAATATTTTTCTTCTGACATTTTTGGAGTGTCATGTTAGCTCCTCTCATACTTTTGATCAAGTATTTGTCAGGGATATTTGAAACAAATTTTCAATGCCAAATCAAGTTCAAATTCACAACATAAACTCAACTGCCTCCGAAATTTTCAAATGCCACTCAATTTCAATCAAAATGCATAGATGCTTAGCTAATAGTTGTAAAACATTCCAAATTGAAAATTTGGGATGTTACATCGTAGCAATTCCCAATGGTGGAAGTGATAAGTATGGAGTGTCGAACCCACAAGGAGCTAAAGGTAAGATCAATATTCTCTCAAGTCCTATCTGCTACTGATACGACTCTACGTACACCGAACGTTTGCTTCCAACTAGAAACGAGAAATAAAACTACGTTGTGCGTATGAAGAGGATAACTTTGCATGATATCGGAGAGATAAAACATAAAAGTAGGTGCTGTTATCATAAATTTAGAATATATTACTAAATATTATAAATAGCGAGTGTGGAATAATGATGAGTCGCTGTGCAGAATTATCCTAGGCAATCGTTAACAAGACGAGTAATCACTATTGCAATTTCATATGAGGGAGAGGCATAAGCTAACATACTTTCTCTTCTTGGATCATATGCACTTATGATTGGAACTCTAGCAAGCATCCGCAACTACTAAAGATTATTAAGGTAAAACCCAACCATAGCATTAAAGCATCAAGTCCCCTTTATCCCATACGCAACAACCCCCTTACTCGGGTTTATGCTTATGTCACTCAAGCAACCCGCTATAAGCGAATCATAAACGTATTGCAACACCCTACAGCGGGAATCCCTCACGCTTGCGCGACATGGAGGGCACAATAGGACAGCACCAAAATAAAACATACAACTCATACCAATCTATATCATCAATCAACCCAAAGACAAAGGATATCTACTCAAAACATCATAGGATGGCAACGCATCATTGGATCATAATATGTGGCATAAAGCACCATGTTCAAGTAGGGATTACAGCGGGCTGCGGGAGAGTGGACCGCGTAAAAGAGGTGAGGATAGTGATGATGATGGTGATGTTGATGAAGACGATCACCGCGGTGATGATTCCCCTCCCGATGGCACTCCAGCGCCACCGAGAGAGAGGAGGAGAGGTTCTCCCCCTTGTGCTTCCTCCTTCATGGCCTCCCCCCTGGATGGGGAGAGGTTCTCCCTCTAGATCTTCTCCTTCATGGCGATGATGGCCCCTCCGGGATCCTCCTCCATGGCCTCCGGTGATGACGACCCCCTCTGGCAGGGTGCCAGAGAGGGCCTAGATTGATTTCTCGTGGCTACAGAGGCTTGCGGCGGCGGAACTTCCGATCTAGGTTATTTTCTGGGGGTTTCTGTATTTATAGGAATTTTTGGCGTCGGTTTCACATCAGGGGGGTCTCTGAGTTGTCCACGAGATAGGGGCCACGCCCAGGGGGGTAGGGCACGCCCCCACCCTCGTGGACAGCCCGGGACTCTTCTGGCCCAACTCTTTTACTCCAGGGGCTTCTTTTGGTCCATAAAAATCATCAAAAATTGGCACGTCAATTGGACTCCGTTTGGTATTCCTTTTCTGTAAAACTCAAAAACAAGGAAAAAACAGAAACTGGCACTGAGCTCTAGGTTAATAGGTTAGTCTGAAAAATCATATAAAATAGCATATAAATGCATATAAAACATCTAAGATGGATAATATAATAGCATGAATACTTCATAAATTATAGATACGTTCCAGACGTATCATCCATCACTAGCACGACATAATACATAGGAAGGATTAAAGTCGCCGGCTTTGTTGGAAGGGGTGGCATTGCCTTTCTTGACACCACCACCCTTCACATTGTTCTTCTTCTCCTTAGAAGCACCCTCTCCCTCTTTCACAAAAGTTTGCTTGAGAGGAGGAGGTCGTTTGGCCTTGTCATTCTTCTTCTTGTTCTTGGACTTGGGTGCAAACCCAATCCCTTCCTTGGCCACAACTTCCTTTCGATTGCTCAAAAGGTCGTTGAGGTTCTTCTCACCTTGTATGCACGTCACAAGGCCTTTCTCAAGTTGCTCCTTCAACTTTGCATTCTCCTCAACAAGATGCACATGCTCACAACAAGGGTTAGAAGCATTTGTATTATCAATTAAAACCATATGAGGAAAAGTGGCTTTCTGCTTGGTTAGCTTCACATGTAGTTGATCATGAGACTCTTTAAGACTAGCATGAGTACCCTTCAAGGCCTTGTGAGCCTTGTCAAGTATATCAAACTCCTCCTTCAGTCTAGCAAGATCAATCCCGAGTTTGGCCTTCTCAGAATTTAGCACACGAGATACAACAAGAGCATGATCAAGATCTTTCTTTAATCTAGCATGATCATCGTTGTATGACTCCTCAAGAGCCAAACTATGACCACGCTCTTCCTCAAGAGCATTAGATAGATCTGATATCTCATCGGCATAATCACAACTATGCCCCTCCATCTTAGAGATGGTTTCTTCGTGAGCCTCGATCATGTCATTGGCTTCACCAAATTGTTCCAAGAGAGCAACAAAGTGCTTCTTGGACTTACCCTTGAGCTTACTCATAAAAGACTCAAATTCATTTTCTTCCTCATTAGGCCCCTCACTTTCATCAATGCATCCGTCAAGGAAGGATTAGTAATGATGGTAGTTTTGATGTTGGGGGTTACCTTGTTGGTGGCTTTAGCCATGAGGCACTTGGCGGTGATGTTCTCATTGGGTGTGTCGAAGAGGGACACCCGTGGAGTTGTTGCAATGGCCACGGAGGCCATGGAAACCGAGTCGCCGTCTTCATCATCATCATCATCCTCATTGTATTCTTCTTGCGCCACCAACCCCTTGGGAGGAGTCTTCGTGGTGAAGTTGCTCTTGTTGAGGAAAGACTTGGCCTTGTCTTTTCGGATGAGCTTGCCACCATTGTCTTCCCTCTTCTCATATGGGCATTCCGCAACAAAGTGGCTCACATTGCCACAATTATAGTAACTCCTCACACGTTTCTTGCCCTTCGTTCCACTTAAGTTGCTTTTGTTGAAGTTTGGCCTTGTGTTCTTCTTGCTCCAAAATTGCCTTGAAGCAAGAGCCATGTGCTCATGATAAGCATATTTTGTATCTTCGGGATTGCTCTCCTCTTCTTCCCCTTCATCCTCTTCTTCCACACTAACCTTGGCCTTCAAAGCAACGTTGGGCTTCTTAGCTCTTTGAGAGCGCAACACCGCATTGTCGGCGGTCTTGTCTAAGATCCTCATTGCCACAAACTCATCCAACACTTCACTTGAGGACAAGGTGTGGAAGTCCGGCCTTTGACGGATGATGGAGGACATGGCCTTGTGGTAAGGCATCATGGCCTTGAGAAACTTGTGCTTGATCCAATTGTCATCCGTATCCTTGCTCCCATGATCTCGGAGTGAGACCACGAGAGTGGTTAACCTCCGGTAAAGCTCACGAGGTTCTTCATCTTCATTCATTGCAAACTCATCGGCTTCATCTTGCACCACTTCATAGTTGGAGCGTTGAATGCTTGCGCTTCCCTTGTAAAGAGAGACAACATGGTGCCATGCTTCCTTGGCCATGGTGAAAGGTCGAAGATGTGCAAGATCTTCAGAAGGAATTGCATCTTGGATGATGAAGAGAGCATTATCGTTTAATTGATGATCCATGGCTTCTCTAGGGGTGAAGTTGCTTGGGTCATGAGGATAAAAACTTTGCTCAATGATTCTCCAAGGTTAGTATTAACATGATTTAAATGACGTTTGAAGCGATATACCCAAGCATCAAAGTCCTCATTTTTCACAACCTTAGGGGGAGGACATGCATGATTCAAATGAGTGGAAGGAATCGGTCCACCATAAGTAAGCGGAGGTTCCACATGGGCAAAGATGACATTTCCACTTCTACCACTAGATAAAGGAACTTTGTCATTGGTGCTTCCCCCTTGTCGGAGTTAGCATCCGTCACCTTGTTAGTGGGATCGACCACTTCCAACTGTGCGGTGGATAATTTAAGACCATCGAGAAAGTTCTTAAGCATGCCTTTAACCTCGGCCGTCATGGAAGTTTTCAATGTGTCCAGAGCCACATTGAACTCCTCGTGTGAGATCGAGGTTCCCCCATCGGCCGTAGACGAGGACGGAATCACACTGCGGTGCTCCTCCTCACCGTCTACGGAGTCAACCATACTCTTCGGACGGTAAAGTCCTTAATAAAGAGATGAGGCTCTGATACCAATTGAAAGGATCGATATAGTTGACTAGAGGGGGGAGGTGAATAGGCAACTAACAATTTTTAGCTTTTCTTTACCAATTAAAACTTTGCATCAAAGTAGGTTGTCTAGATATGCAACTAGGTGAGCAACCTATATGATGCAACAACAACAAGCACAAAAGCAAGCAAGGGATACCACACAATATAAGGTTGCACAAGTAAAGGTACGAGATAACCAAGAGTAGAGCCGGTGAAGACGAGGATGTGTTACCGAAGTTCCTTCCTTTTGAGGGGAAGTACGTCTCCGTTGGAGCGGTGTGGAGGCACAATGCTCCCCAAGAAGCCACTAGGGCCACCGTATCCTCCTCACGCCCTCACACAATGCGAGATGCCGTGATTCCACTATTGGTGCTCTTGGAGGCAGCGACCGGACCTTTACAAACAAGGTTGGGGCAATCTCCACAACTTAATTGGAGGTTCCCAACAACACCACGAAGCTTCACCACAATGGAATATGGCTCCGCGGTGACCTCAACCGTCTACGGTGCTCAAACACCGAAGAGTAACAAGATCCGCAAGGGATTAGTGGGGGGAATCAATTTTCTCCTGGTGGAAATGTAGATCATGGCCTTCTCAACCAATCCCTAGGAAATCAACAAGTTTGATTGGCTAGGGAGAGAGATCGGGTGAAAATGGAGCTTAGAGCAGCAATGGAGCTTGGGGTGGAAGAGGTAGTCAACTCGGAGAAGAAGACTCCCCTTATATAGTGATAGAACAAATCCAACCGTTATCCACTTACTCAGCCCGCGACGAGTGGTACTACCGCACCCGACAAGCGGTACTACCGCACGAGCCCACGGTACTACCGCAAGGCCCTGCGGAACTACCGCTGCCGCGGCAGGAGCTAGCCCAGGACTGTAGCATAGGAGCCGAGGGCGGTAGAGCCGCTGGCGCGGTACTACCGCTCCCCCTTACGGTACTACCGCAAGGCAGGGTTGGTCTAGACTGGGAAGGCACGAACATATAAAAATACATCCGTGGCTACTTCCGCTGAGTTCCAATCTATGCAAAAATCCGACACGGTACTACCGAGCAGTACTACCGCGTAGGGCGCGGATGTAAAAAATTACATCTGCCCCTACTTCCGCTCATGCTGTTGTGCCTGGCCAGATCTCATGGTACTATCGCGCCCATGGCGCGGTACTACCGTGTAGGGCGCGGATGTAAAAAATTACATCCGCCCCTACAACCGCTCGAGCAGTTGAGCCTGGCCTGAGGCCACGGTACTACCGCTCCCAAGGAGCGGTACTACCATGAGCACCTGCGGTACTACCGCGCCTGAGGCCGGTACTACCGCAAGGGCCTGCGGTACTACCGCTCCGAAGAGCAGTACTACCACATGCCCCAGTTCAGCAACACTAGGAGTCCTTCATTTTGCAAAGACACGGAGAAACGGAGGATGCCCCAAAGAGCCAAAGGAAAGGTGGTGCAAAAAGGAACAGACGTGTACGTCTTGATTCCACCCAAACCTTTCCAACGTGGACCCCCTCTTAATAGTACGGCTTTCCTACGACTCAAATCCACCGAAAAGAAACGTAGAGAAACGCCGTCTTCAATAGTCTTTGAGGGGCACCAAATCGTCTTGTGCCTAGTCATGATATGTCTGAAATGCTCAATGCACACGATTAGTCCGCAAATGCATTGTCATCAATCACTAAAACAACTAAGGGATAAATATGCCCTTACAATCTCCCCCTTTTTGGTGGATTGATGACAATACGGGATTTGCACAAAGGGATATAAAATAGAACATAGGCAAACCCCACATCTATAAAATATAGACGGGCTCCCCCTAAATATACGCTGATTTGGGGATAATTCAGTCGGCTCGTCAACCATCCGATCCTACGTCCATAACCTAGGAATTACCTGTCTTTCTTCGAGCCCTAGGACATATCCCTTTATTTGGTTTTAAATTTGTGTGCCTATTTCAAATTACTAGTTGCGACTATTCTCGTGAGTCGTTTCCTCTTTAGTACCATCACCGCACTACACAAGATAGGAGAGGAAAATAGTGCGGGCAACTAGAGAAACTTTGATAGAGGATTTGGTGACTGACAACTGTTGGGGAACGTAGCATGCAATTTCAAAAAAATTCCTACGATCACGCAAGATCTATCTAGGAGATGCATAGCAATGAGAGGGGGAGAGTGTGTCCACGTACCCTCGTAGACCGAAAGCGGAAGTGTTAGATTAACGCGGTTGATGTAGTCGAACGTCTCCGCGATCCAACCGATCAAGTACCGAACGTACGGCACCTCCGAGTTTAGCACACGTTCAGCTCGATGACGTCCCTCGAACTCTTGATCCAGCAGAGGGTCGAGGGAGAGTTTTGTCAGCACGACGTTGTGGTGACGGTGATGGTGATGTGATCCACGCAGGGCTTCGCCTAAGCACTACGACGCTATGACCGGAGGAGTAAACTGTGAGGGGGGCACCGCACACGGCTAAGAGAACAATTGATGTGCTTTGGGGTGCCCCCTTGCCCCCGTATATAAAGGAGGAGAGGGAGGAGGCTGGCCCCCTTGGGGCGCGCCAAGTGTGGGGAGTCCTACTAGGACTCCTAGTCCTGGTAGGATTCCCCTTTCCCTTTCCGGAGTGGGAAAGGGGGAAAGGGAGAGGGAGTAGGAGAGGGAAAGGGGGCGCCGCCCCCTCCCCTACTCCAATT